>NW_006408843.1:731572-734562 GCF_000296735.1 Chrysochloris asiatica
CTATCATAAAGAGGAAGGAGCTCTGGTAGCATAGTGGTTATGAGTCGGGCTGCCAACTACAAGATCAGCAGTTCGAAACTACCAGTGGTTCCGTGGGAGAAAGATGAGGCGTTCTGCTCCCGTAAAGATTTACAACCTCAGAAACCCTGTGCAGGGTCACTATGAGTCGGAACCAACTTCACGGTACTTAACAACAACATCATAAAGAGGGAGTTCTGGTGTGGCACTGTGGGTTGATGCGCCAGACTGCAAAGCCATTTGAACTGCAAGGTCGGCAATTCAAGCTCACCAGCTGCTCCTCAGAAACCCTATACAGGGTCCCTATGGGTTGGAACTGACTCGACGGCACTTTACAACAACATCATAAAGAGAGAACGGTAAAACTGTTATAAGTGAATTGTGAGCATGAGTAACCTGATGCCCTGACTTTCCTTTCTCACTTGTCTTTGTCACAGCAAGCACTAAGTCACTTCCATAGAGTCCCTGGAGAAGACAGGAACATAGCTTGTTAAACTTGTGAGACAAGCTATCCCAGACCCACATCATTTCAGATGTTAACTGCTAAAGTGAAGATAGTAAATGTTAGAAAATAATGAAAATATGAATTTCTAATAAAGCATAAGCTTATGTAAAGATTAGAACTGTTCCATAAGTCATTATAAGCCACATTACCTCTTACAAGGTGACAACTAGGAAGTTATTGCTTCAGTATATTCTCTTGTGGCCTGGAGTCTCTTGAGTTTGTGTTGGTGAATGATGGCTCATTGAGCTTGAATAGTTCATCCTTAAAGTATATTCATGAATATAATAAACCTTGGGACCTGAATACAGATGCTAGCAAAGACAGTATCTCTTACAGTGCTGCTATTTACTCGGTGGCCTGTGCAAGCTTTTGAGCATGCCTATGCTTTAGTGCCTTTGTTTGCACAGACCTTATCTACCTTAGATGGTTGTTTTGATAATTAGATGAGATGACTTAAGAAAGTTTAAGACATAAAATGTGCTTAAGAATATGCTGTGCTGTTATTGGAAATACCATAACATTTTTACTCCTACACAGCATTGCGGCAAAGCTAATTACTGAACTCCAAGTCTGGCTAAACTGTGCTTTACTAATAATGGGAGACTTCTCCTAAAAATAGCAAATAAAACCAAAAGTCAAAGAAGGCATTTCTTTATTCATATTTAACTTTGTTAACATTCCTTGGACTGGCAACTGCAAGGTTGGCAGTTCAAACCCACCAGCGACTCAGAAAATATTTTTATTAATATTCTAGATTCATATAATTATTTCAGTTATTATTTTCAAGTATTACAACATCTCTTTTAAACACAGAGCATAATTTTCATAATTTCAGCTCACAAAAATTATCTCAAATATGCTTTAGAAATAAAATAGACCCTCAAGTTAAGAATGTTCCATGGATAATTTTTTTGTAATTATTATTTTTCTCATGGAAGTAGAAAGTTTGATTTTTAAAATCAAAGTTTTTGAAAACATTTCATATATACTTCTAATTTAATTAAATCCTTTAAATTAACAGATGTACAAGCATTTACTGTGCTACTTTAAATCACTTTTGGGTATAAAAAAGCAGGCTAAAATTTGCTGATAAACTATTGAGGATATAGAGCAGATGTTGCATTACATTTATTTCTGTAACTTGTTACGATCTAGTTTACCAACTGGTTTTAAATTTGAAGAAGCCCTGAAGAAAGACTGGCAGCTTTCAGTAAGAGCCTCTGAGTAAACTCATAATGTGATATGTTCTCTTTTAATTCCCACATTAAAAAACCAGGACTTCAATTTTATGGCTCAGATATTTGATTATATCATTATAACAGGAGAGTTATATCTCATAAACAATGTCTTATATGAACTAGACCCACAAGAGACCAATGTACTTATGCATTAATTCACAATAAGTATTTTTGCAACCGCATGGATCCAGACAACCAGGTTAGCATGACTATTGTAGACTTTCTCTCTAGACAAATTGGAAAATTTGTTTTGAATGCAAGGGAAATTAGTTGTATTACTTCAAAGTGTGTCATCAATTTCTACATGAAGAGACTAAATAGTTGTGTTTATCCAGCCCTTGATGATAGACTATAAGAAGGATCCAGATGTATTTGTCTTCATAGACAATACTCATTATTAATGGAGCACACTGTGTTCGATAATGTGAGGGAAAAAAGAGAAAAGCATGTTATCCTGTGGAGTTTGCAATCTCATTGTGAAACCAGATGAACATTTTTTTTTTGTATTGTCAGAAAATAATATGTTGTAATGTGTTGTGGAGTCAATTTTGACTCATAACAACACCATGAGATAAAGTAGAACTATCTCATTGAATTTTCTGGGCTATAAATGTAGATCTGTATTTGTACCCATTCCAAAGAGAGGTAACCTTATGGAATACAGAAATTGTTGGACAAGCTCTTTGATAGCCCATGCGATTAAAGTTTTGCTAACGGTAATCAGAAATGGCTGCAAGAATACATTGACAGAGAACTTCCAGAGATTCAACCTGAATTCAGAGGAGGCCGTGGAATGAGGGATATCAATGCTGATGTCTGATAGATTTCGACTGAAAGCAAAGAATATCATAATGATGTTTACCTGTGCTTTATTGACTACACAAAGGCTTTCGATTGTGTGGATCATGCCAAACTATGGACAACATTGTGAAGTATGAGTATTCCAGAACACTTAATTGTGCTCATGAGGAATCTGTACAAGGACCAAGAAGCAGTTGTTCAAACAGAACATGGGAACACTGAATGGCTTAAAATTAAGAAAGGTGTGCAACACGGTTGTATTTTTTTCACCATAGTTATTCAACCTGTATGCTGAGCAAATAATCCAAGAAGCTGGCTTCTATGAAGAAATATGTGGCATAAGAATTGGAAAAAGACTCATTGATAACCTGTGATATGCAGATGATACAACCTTGCTTTCTGAAAGTGAAGAGGACTTAAAATATTTA
>NW_006408843.1:735154-736306 GCF_000296735.1 Chrysochloris asiatica
TAGTGAGATGAATTGGCACAGTGGCAGCATCAACGGGCTCAAGTGTGGCAACAATTGTGAAGTTGGCCCAGGTTCAGGCTGTGTTTCATTCTGTTATGCGTAGGGTCGCTATGTTGCTGTTGTTGTTAAGTGCCGTGGAATTGGTTCCAACTCATAGTAACCCTGTACAGGGTTTCCAAAGCTGTAAATCTTTATGGGAACAGAAAGTCTCATCTTTCTCCCACTATAATTTGGTACTAACTCGATGGCACCTAACAACAACAACAATGTAGAATAATGGGCTCCTGCTATGGTATTGTGTGATCAACACTGGACTGTGAACCACAAGTTCCTCAATTCAAACCAATCAGTTGCTCCTTGGAAACCCTATACAGTGACTCTATGAGTTGGAACCAACTCTACAGTACTTAACAATAATAATGTAAGATAAGTCCTGGACTGACAACTGCAAGATGGGCAGTTCAAACCCACCAGCTGCTCTCAGAAGCCCTACATGGGATGTTATAAGTTGGAATTGACTCAGTGGTACACAACATCATCATCAACAACAATAATAACAATATTTTTGGGAGCAGGTAACTAGCCAGGTGTTTCATGGAGGAACTGGGTAGTTTTAAACTGCCAACGTTTCAGTTAGCAGTCGACTACTATACCATTGTGCCACTAGTAATCCTTAGACAATAATATAAGACAATAGATTTAAGTGATGACCATTCTTCAGTTTGTTATGATGATCAGAGGAACTACAATGAAACCCAAAGATACAAGGATATCATTAAGAAGAAAGCAGACATATTAATCAGAGCATTTAAAGTATAAATCCTACCTGGAAGTCTGTCTATTCAAATCCTTTCCCCTTTGCTCATGTGTGGATTTACAGGTTCCAGAAACCCATGTCACAATAATGTTTCAACATTTCTTGACACACTTTATTTTATTTGTTCAGCATCTTTTTCCACAAGAAAGCTGACAAAGTTTACAACTTTAAAACTATGAGATTCATGTTTTGGATAAAATACTTACTACCATGTAGATCATTTTAAGAACAGATATGATACATTAAACACTAAAGACTGAAGACCAGAAGAGTTGTGGAATGACATCAAGAACATCATACATGAAGAGAGCAAAAAGTCATTAAGAAGACAAGAA
>NW_006408843.1:736791-743598 GCF_000296735.1 Chrysochloris asiatica
TCACTCATCTCTGCCAAGAAATTTAGAAGAGATTGGCCAACTGATTTGAAGAGATCCATATTTGTGCCCATTCCAAAGAGAGGTGACCCAACGGAATGCTAGGGCAATGGTGTTGGAAAATTTTGGACATCATAATTAGAAAAACATCATAAATGAAAAATTATTTGATAAGGGTCTTGAATAATGGTTTAAGAGGTTGTTGTAAAGGATGATTGAAAGAGCAAAATTATCAAGGCATGTCCTATGAAAAGTTATGAGTTAATTTCTCTTGTGGTATAAGTGAATAATAAGAGAAGAGAGCAGAAAATCTGGCTCTGGTTACATTATGATTAATTATCAGACTAAAAAATTCTTAATTAATTTTTAAAATTCAGCATATATAATTAGCATATTGTAGAGCTCTGGTAGCATAATGGTTATGAAATGGGCTGGTAACCTTAAAGTCAGCAGTTTGATACTACTAGCCATTCCATGGAAGAAAGATGGGGCTTTCTGCTTCTGTAAAGATTTATAGCCACAGAAACCCTATGCAGGGTCACTATGGGTAGGAACTGACTCAACAGCACTTAACAACAACAACATGTCTGTAATGATAATGTTTGGACAGTACAGCAGGGTGGAAAAAAATATTTAGGATAAAGGAGAGATGGAAGGATGCAAGAAAAGGAACTTACAATATTTTTAGTAAGTGAATATGAGAATCTAAATTATGGTATTGACAGTGGGACTATAAAGACATAAGAAAAGGGTTCCCATGGGACCAAAATTCAGTTGCAGTTGGCAACAGATTAGATACAATGAGCAGAAGAGATAAAGGAAACAACTCTGTCTTAAAATTTTAATCAGGGTTTGATTAGTATAAGGATGATTTAGTTATCTCATATAAGGAAGTGAAAGAAGAGGGAAGAGATTGGATGGCAGGGCTGGTTTTGATCTACCAAGTTTTGTAATACCATCCTATTACTGGAACAAGACTAAGTGTTTTATTAGGTTCAAAATAAATTATCAAAAGTAGAAAACTACATTCTAGTTCTCTTAATAGCTTAAATTACTTAAAAAAAAAAAAAAGATGCATGGGGAGAAATACAATGGGGATTCAAAAAGCTTGTGGAAAATGAAATCATAAGATAATGTAATTTGTCCACTAAAGTTTTGAAGCTCCCTCAAATTTCAAGTGTATAGTAATTTGTTTGTGAGTATCATTTTTTCCTAAGGTAAAATAATATAGCCAGGAGACTCTGTTCTCGCTGTTGTAATCATGCATTTCTCATACAGGGCTTGTCCTGATATGAAAATACTTCTAAGAGTGTAAAATCCAAGAAATTAATTTTGAATAATCAAAAAAGGGGAAGGAAAAGTTGTTAATTTTTTTTTAAATTATATTAAGCAAATAATAGAAACTGATAAAATTTTATTTATATAAAATTTGTAAATTAGGGTAACATTTTGATGGCTGTTGTTCTTTTTAGGTGTTGTAGAGTTATTTCTGACTTACAGTGACCTTCTGTACTTAATGAGACACTGTACAGTCCGTGCCATTCTCATAAGTAAAGTTCAAAAGTAAAACTCAAAAGTAAAGTTAATGTCCCTAAATTAGTCTCTCCCACAATCCATTTTAGTAATGGTTTCTCAGGAAATTAACGATAGCTATGTACAAACTGAAGCAACACCTTTACATAAGCTCTCTGGTCCAATAGTTACTTGATTTTGCTACTGCTATTCCTCTGCTACTCCTTCAGAATCAAAGCTTCCTATCCCTAAGTCAAGGACTAGAAATGCACTGGGATCTCAGGGTCTAAAGGACACACTCAACTTCTGGTTCTTCTTTTTTGACAATAATGAGATTCCCTCCACATGCTTCTGAGAGACAGAGCATGAGACAGAGCAGTGGGCTTCCTGGCCCACAGAGCAAGTAGGGCTCAGTACCTTTGGACAGGAGGCTCACTTGTGGAGTGTGGAGCCTCCAGGCACTTAATTGGGGGAGCTAAGTTTACTAACCCATGAAACTGGAGTTTAGGACCTTTGGTTTGAGATTTATGTTGAAGTGGTATACGCTGTGAGCATTTATCAGTAGCTGTAAAAGAGTTTTATAACACTGCCCTGGCAAAAAGATGACTCCATGTGGGCACAACTGAAGAAAGACTGTTAAATTACGTCATGTTGCTAGCTCAAGTCCCAAGATCTGGAGGTCAGATTGAGGTGGACTTGGTTCTTCAAACAAGGAGTGCACTCACATCACCCACTTGGCTCATTTTATATCCATGCTAGGGTTCAAAGATTTTACAATCACAGTTAACTCTGTTAACATCCATAGCTGAATCATATCCTCCTATCAGCATTTCCCCCTCCCCTACCTTCTCTCACTCAGATTCAGACTCAGCAGGAAAAAAGTCATTTGATGACAGTTATAAAGACTAATGCTAGAAGAAACCTATTAAATAATTCAGTACATCACAGCTACCCAATGGCTCTTTTAACCATTGTTAAAAGATGTATGTTAATAGTTAGACTCTTTCTTACATTCAGGATTCACTTTCTCCTCCCATTGTAAAACAGTGATTAACAATTAGTCCTTTAGTATGATTCAGACTCCTAAGGGTGAGGCTACTCTGTTATCAGCCATTCAGGTCTGCTATAGATATCCATCTGATCTGGTCAGTTTCTTAAAAATATTATCTCATCTTCACCCTTCCTGGATCCTAACAAAATTTAACTGAGAGATTATTCCCCTGCTCTGAGTCTATTCCAAAGTACCAGCAATATGCTAGATTTTTTTCCACTGCATAACACATTTACTCATTTCTTTACATTCATGATTATAGTTATAGTATCTTGCTGGATGCAAAAGCTGGACAGTGAATAAAAAAGATCATAGAAGAATTGATACCTTTGAATTATGGTGTTGGAGGAGAATACTAAAAGTGCCATGGGCTGCCAAAAGAACCAATAGATTTGTTTTGGAAGAAGTGCAGCCAGAGTGTTCCTTAGAGGCCAAGATGGCCAAACTTCGTCTCTCATACATTGGACATATTGTCAGGAGGGGACAGTCGCTAGAGAAAGATATCATGCTTGGTAAGATGGAGGGTCAGAGAAAAAAGGAAGACCCCCAATGAGATGGATTAGCCAAGTGGCAGCATTGATGGACTCAAGTGTGGCAACAGTAGTGAGGTTGGCCCAGGATCAGACATTGTTTCATTCTGCTGTGCATAGGGTCACTATGAGCTGGTGCTGACTCTATGGCACCTAACAACAACAACAACAACAACAACAACAACATCTTGCTGAGGGGTCACCCCTGCTTCTAGCACTCACAGCTGCATCCTTGGTCCTGAGACTGCAGCCTCTGGTAGGAAAAAAAACAACTTCAGGTTATATGGGGAACAGTACAGCTGCATCAGCATCCTCAAAAACTTAAATAAACCAATCAAACATTGAGCCTGCTGCTTACTCATTGCAGTAGCTGGTGACAGAAATATTTCTTGGTTGCCTGCAGAATGTTACTGGCTCAAATTATTTCCAAGAATTTAACCATTTAGACATAACCTTCAATATTTTCTGGATTTATTAGTCATTCTATGTTGATCATGTGGAATACCATTGTTTACAAATTTGCCCTAGCATGTTCTTATCTATTTGATATTAATGTAGTATCATCAATGTAAAGGAGCTCTGGTAGCATAGTGGTTATGAGTCAGACTGCAAGTCTCAAGGTCAGCAGTTCTTAACTACCAGTGGTTCTGCAGGTGAAAGATGAGGCGTTCTACTCCTGTAAAAATTTACAGCCTCAGAAACCCTACAAAGGGTCCTTATGAGTTAGAACCAACCACAGAACACTACCACAACCACCAGCACCATCATCAGTGTAATATATCACTGCACTTGAGATCTGAATCAAGTCCAAGTCTCTTCTAACATTGCTTCCATCACATCAATGGCTTCCTTTTGAGTATTCCATTGAGTATTTAGAGGGGGAAGTACAGTTTCCCTTTTCAGGGTAAACAAATCTTACTGCAAATTTGATTCAGTCCACTAAGCTAGCTATGCCCTCTTGTTAACGTTATGTGTAAATGAATCTAACATTATTATTAATAGTTTTTACATAGTAAGTTGTGAATCTTGCATCAACCCAAACATAAGCTTCCATTCTTCAGTACTTAAAAAAAAAAAAAAAAAAAAAAAAACAACAAAAACCTTGCCCCAAAGTAAGTCTCCTATCTTCCTAGCTGCCACTAAGCTAAAGATTTTGTGATTAATGATGCAGTCATTTATCTTAATCTAAAAGATTTTCTTCTGAAGTAAAATGCTTTTTAAAATGGCTTAGTCATTCCCACCACAGATAGTAAAAGTTCCTCAAGGAAAAGCTAGGCAGAGGAAATGAGGCTTACTAAATGTTAAATAGTTTGGGGGAAACTATACATGGTGAAGGGGAAGAAGTATAAATGAATCAAGATGGGGAAAATCCACTGGACTCTGACCAAGACTCATTGTTTTCTCATAACTTCCTCAAAGTCAATTCCCTTTTGTTATTTTCTTCTGTAATCTTTTCTTTTACCATGAAGCTTTCTTCCATGGGACTGAAGCAACTTCAGAAATGGGGTTCACATCTACCCCCACCCATTGCCATGGAGCTGATTCTGACTTTTAGCAGTCCTGTATGATAGAATAGGATTTTCCTGAGACTGCAAATCATTACATGAGCAGATAGCTTCATCTTTGTCCCACAGAGCAGCTGGCGGGTTGAATGGTTAACCTTAGCAGCCAATGTGTAATCCGCTATGCCACCAGAGCTCCTTAAGAAATGGGACATTGCAGTATATTTTTTCTGTAGTTTTTAATGTCCTAAACGAGAACATAAATCCTGTTTATGTTTGCTAACATAGTACACTACATGTAACTACCCAGGAAAAGATGAGCTCACACAACATATGATGAAGATGTTACAGAACATAAGAATTATATTAGTAATTGATAGCTTTATCTTCACCAGAATATGAGTAGATCTAGGCCATACTACTCTTTAAGACTGTGAATCAGTCTTACTCAAACCTTTACCTGTTCTAGGAAAACCCAAGCAAATATTTCTCAATTCTGTATCATTTATACTCCCAGTAGTTTCCATAAAGAAACACACCGCCAAGGATGGAATCAAGGAGAAATGTCAGACTGGCTCATGTCTTTGGTTTATCAAATACAACTTCATGTTAAGCTTCTTCATACCATTTTATGCTTTGTAAACACTAAATGAGAAATGCAATCTATGTTCTTTGAATGAAAATGACTGCAACTCCTATGTACCTATGTTTTATCATCTTTGACTTTCTCCTTCCTCCATCCCTAGAAACTATTTTAAAATCATGTTTTAATTTGGTTTTTACATCAAGGAATGATTAGGTAGGGTCAGCACTTGATGGCAGATTGGGGAGAAATGCAATGAGGATCTCCATCAGCAATAACACAGAATACTGGATGAAGCAGGTTCAGGGGATGGTCCCAGAATGCTGTCATATAAAGGAATATTCCTAACATATAAAGGAATATTTAGAAAATTTGAAGGCTTACAGCCAGTGGAATTTGAAGCAGAAGCAAGAAACCTGGTGTTTTATCTGATCTGCTGGCATTAGTGTCTCCCAGAGCAGCCATCTTGGGTGAGACATAGTGAGAGAAGGTTCAGAGCCACCGTGGACACTTGACACCTAACCAATCCTCACAGAAAAAGGTGTGGACTTTTTTTTTTTTTTGTCTCTGTTCATTGGTCTCTCACTGTCTGCATGCCTCCATTCTTTTGACGATAAGGGGTCTAGTCTGAGTGAGTGAACACCCCCTCACCATCACCCAGAGGGTTCTACTACACATGCACACAGATGTACTCAGAATTTAAAGGAAAAGTTGCTGCTTAAAACCAAACAGCATCACAAAACAGCCACAATAGGCCCTGACTGTTTATCACTAGGAAAAAAGCCTGAGCAAGAGAGACAGACTAAAAAGGAAACAGGCTGAAAATCAAATCCTAAATTACATCATTACAAGCAACAGTGGCATCTTGAACTTCTCAGGTGGCCTTGAAGGCAAGAAGCCAAAAGAGGAACATTAAAGTCATATTCATATTTGGCTACAGAATATTTTTTTCTCTCTATTTTCTGCAATTATAGACTATTGTATCCAATCTTTCTGTTTTGCTGTTGTTGTTTTCATTTTTGGGTCCCTTTTTACCTTTATGGGGCTCTTTCTCTCCCTACATTACCCAAGAAGAGACAGCAATTGTGGTCATATAGTATAGCTACAATCACACCTACAAATTCCCACCATTCAGGCAAGAATCAATATTAGTTGCCATATACCAGATAGGCATACAACACCTGCGACGGTTACTCTGAGAAATTAGATTAGTGAAAAGGGAAGCCCATCTCCTAATCACATCTACCTAGAGGCTATCAGAAAGCAAAATAAAAAAAATCAGCATACATTCCTCTAATTATTAAGGTTACAATTAAGTACTGAATAGGCCCAAGAAACAGATGACCATATCTGCACATGTCCAAAAACAAGATAAAGTGACTGAGACACATGAACAAGAAATAGACTTAGACATCACATTGTAAGGAGGGTAGGCTTTGGAAATGTCTGAGAAGGATTTCAGAAAAATGATAATGAAATGTATCCTAACACTTTACAGAGGATTTGAGGAAAAATAAGGAATAAGTCAGGAAAGTGCTACAGGAATAATCAAATAAGATAGAAACAGCATTGGAAACAATTCAAAACCTGTAAAAAGAGGTCCAAATGATTACTAATAAAATATCAGAAATC
>NW_006408843.1:760257-761090 GCF_000296735.1 Chrysochloris asiatica
AAAAAATCACAGTTTATTATTTCAGTGTAACCTAGAATATATAAAGTAAATTGATGTCATTGTGGACATTATCCTAACTTTGTCCTATGTGATAAATTTTGTGACTGTAAGCAAAAGTTGATACAACATTCTACTTTGCATTTTAAAAAAGTGCTTTCAAGGACTTCTAGTAAGGTGCTGTGGGTTAATGCACTGGACTGCCAAGTCGGTCTGAATCGCAAGGTTGGCAGTTCAAGTTCATTAGCTGCTCCTTGAAAACTCTATAGAGAGTCGCAATGGGTCATAACTGACTTGATGGCACTTAACAACAACAACAAGGATATTTTAAATCTTCACTATATCTGGCAAATTCTGAAGTCAGAAGTAGAGTAGTTTTGTTTAAATAAATTTGTTTTCAAGTCAGTTTCAGATGTTATAGAATTCCATTATTTTTTTAATCCCTTGTTTCTGAAAGGATAGTGCACATACTCATTATTCAAATTCTAAGTATTACTGGAGGCAAGTATTTATGATATAAGCTTATTGTTTTTGCAAAAAAGTAAGACTTCCAGGTCTTGCAACTTCCAGCATATTTATTTTAGCAAAAAAACACATCAGATTATTTTCAGCATTTTCATCTGATATTTAGTAAGACATTAAACCTCACTGGTCTAATGGTTGCAAAATTATGTCTTTATCTAAAATTTGTCTTTTTTGCATTATAACTTTCTCAGGTATTTGGATTTACCAACCTATTTTTACTTTTTTAGTGATGAAAACACAATTTCTAACACATACTTTAGAGTGTTTAATGCTAGGGCAACTATTGACCATTTTGAATCTGAAAATCACAT
>NW_006408843.1:762040-766671 GCF_000296735.1 Chrysochloris asiatica
AAGACAAGAAAGTAGGAAAAGACCAAAATGGATGTCAAAAACTCTGAAATTTGCTCTCCAGAGTAGAGATGCTAAAGCAAATGGAAGAAATGAGGAGGTAAAGAGCTGAGAGAAAGTTTCAAAGTTGACCACAAGAAGACAATATCAAGTATTATAGCAAAATGTGCAAAGTCTTGGAGATAGAAAATCAAAAGGGAAAAAATGCTCAAAATATTTGAAGCTGAGGGAACTGAAGAAAAAAATTGACATGAAATATTGGAAATATTGAATGATGCAGAAAGCATTAAAAAGAAATGGAAGGAATACAGACTTATTGTATCAAACAGAAATGGTCGATGTTAAGCCATTTCAAGAGGTAACATATAATCAAGAGCAATGACACTGAAGAAAGAAGTCCAAGTGCACTAAAAACACTGGCAAAAATCAAGGCACCAGGCATTGATGGAATACCAATTGATATCTTTTTCAACAAACTGATGTGGCATTGGAGGCACTCACTCATTTATGCCAAGAACTTTGGGAGACAACTGCCTGGCCAACTGGAAGAGACACATATTTGTGCCCATTCCAAAGACAGGTGACCAAATGGATTGAGGAAATCAACAGACAATATTAATATCAAATACAAGTAAAATCTTACTAAAGACAATACAAAAGCAGCTGCAACCATTCATTCATTGATTAAGAACTTCCAGAGGTCCAACCTGGATTCAAAAGAGGATGTTGAATGAGGGATATTATAGCTGATATCAGAAGAATCTTAGCTGAAAGAAGAGAGTACAAGAAAAATGTTTACCTGTGCTTTATTCACAACACAAAGGCTTTTGACTGCTTGAATCATGGCAAACTATGGACAACATCGCGGACAATAAGTATTCTGGGAAGATTAATTGTTCTCATGAGAAACCTGTAAATAGGCCAAGAGAGAGTTGTTCAAAAGAACAAGGGAACACCAAATGGTTTAAAATTAGGAAAGGTGCACCAGGATTGTAGTCTTTCATCATACTTATTGAATCTGTAGGCTGAGCAAAAAATCGGAGAAGCTGGATTTTATGAAGAAAAGCATGGCATCAGGATTGGAGGAAGACTCATTAACAACCTGTGATGACACAACTTGCCTGCTGAAGGTAAAGAGGACTTGAAATACTTACTGATGAAGATCAAAGACCACTGTCTTCAGCATGGGTTACACCTCAATACAAAGAAAACAAAAATCCTTACCACTAGACTTACAAACAGCAGCCATATAAATAGAGAAAAGATTGGAGTTGTCAAAGACTTCATTTTGCTCAGCACAACCATCAGCGCTCAAAAAAACAGCAGTCAAGAAATCAAATGATATATTGCATTAGGCAAATTTGCTTCATAAGACCTCTTTAAAGGGTGGTTCAAGGGCAAAGATGTCCATTTGAGGACTAAAGTGTACCTGACCCAAGCCATAGTACTTTCAGTAACTGCATGTGCTTGTGAAAGTTGAACAGTGCATCAGGAAGGCCATAGAAAAATTGATTCATTTGAAATATGGTGTTGGAGGAGAATATTAAAAGTACCATGGACTTCCCCAAACAAACCAATCTATTTTGAAAGAATTACAGCCAGAATGTTCCTTGGAAGCTAGGATGGTCAGATTTCATCACTCATACTTTGGACATATTACCAGGAGATACCAGTCCCTGAAGAAGATTACCATGTTTGGTAAAGTGGAGGATTCAAGAAAAAGTGGAAGACCCCCAACAAGAATCATTGGCACAGTGGCGGAGGCAATGGTTTTAAACCTAACAACAGTTATGAAGTTCACAAAGGACCAGTCAGTGTTTCATTCTGTTGTACATAGGGTCACTATGGGTCAGTGCTAACTCGAGGGCACCTAACAAACAACAACAATTTACAAATATCCTAAATCAAGCCTTTATTTATCTGTGTGTACACTCTCACTTGCCCTCTTATGCCCTGTGTATCTGTACACGTGTGTACCCATTGATTGTGTTTATAGCAATGCATAAATACAGTATTTACCTATATTCCTTTTAAGTCTTATACTCCACCCTGTGTCTTCCCTTGTCTTCATCATTCTTTTGTCAACCTCCTTTTTGTTGTATAGTGCCTTCCCTGTAATGAATGTTAACATGTATCTAGTCTCTACTGGGTGAATTATTCTCCCTTCCCTCCCATCCCTAGTAACCATCAAAGAATGTTTCTTTTAGTGTGAAGAGAGTTTCTTTACTTTTTATAACAATGGTCTCCTACAATGTCTATTCTTTTGTGACTGACTAATTTCACCAGTCCCTGGAGAAGAATACCATGTTTGGTAAAGTAGAGGGTCAGAGAAAAAGAGGAAGATCCCCCAAAGATATGGATTGGCACAGTGGTGGCAACAATGGGTTCAGGTTTAGCAATGGTTGTGAGGTTGGCACAGGATTGGTCAGTGTTTCAGCCAGTTGTGCATAGGGTTTATGAGGCAGTGTTGAATTGATGGCACCTAACAACAAGGTTACGAATCTGGCTGCTATCTACCAGCTATTCCACAGGAAAAGGATGAGGTTTTCTGCTCCCGTGCAGATTTACAGCCTCAGAAACCCTGTACAGGTTCATTATGAGTCAGAACTGACTCCATAGCAGATAACCACCACCTACCACCCACCACCACCATCAACAACAACTATTTCACTCAGCACAATGTCCTCCAAGTTCATCTGTTATGAGGTGTTTCTACGGATTCATCATTATTTTTCAACTTTTTGTAGCGTTCCATTGTGTGTATGTACCAAAGTTTGTTTAGCTATTCTTCCATTGTAGGCATTTAAAGGTCTCCATATTTTTGCTTTTATGAACAGTGCTTTAATGAATATGGTGGATATGCATAGGTCTAAGAGTGTCATGGCTCTTATTTCTTGTTGGTATATACCTACCAGGTCATGTGGTATTTCTATTTTCAACTTTTTGATGAAGCACCATGTCATTGTCAACAGAGATTACACCTTTTTACAGTTACATCATCAGCCTCTCCTTGGAAACCCTATGTAGGGTTTCTATGAGTCTCAACTTATTTCAACGGCATTTAACAACAAGCAGTGTAGGAAAGTGCCAGTCTATCCAAACCCGCACTAGCATTTTTTTAAAGTTTGCTTTTAATGCTGGAATGAGATGATAATTAAACTTACGAACTAGTTGCTTATAGTTTAATTTAGTTTAAAACTATTTCAACTCATGAGAACACCATGTGCATCAGAGTAGAATGCGCCATAGGGTTTTCAAAGGTTTATTTTGCTAAATTAGATTGCTTGCTTTTCTTCTGAGGCACTTCTGGGTAAACTTGAACCTTCGACCTTTAGTTACTAAGATAAGAGTTTGTATCATTTAGGGTTTCCTAGTACCTCATTTATCCTTCTAGATTTTTGTCTGTAAAGCTGAGGCTGAATAACTGAAGCTGCATGCCTAGACTCTTATTTCCAGAGCAGTGGGGTTCCTAGACTGGAAGATACTGATAATAGAACAGAGGTATGAGGAAGAAAAACCTTTCAGTTTAAAATGCTGACAAGAAGGTCAGCTGCTCAAGGTTGCTGTAGCAGCAATAAGGCAGGATGACTGCAGATGCCTAGAGTCTGGGCAGTGATAGTAAGTTCTGTGGTTCCAGCATTTCTATCAGAACAGCAACAGAGATAACCCTATTGTGTACACCCTATTGGAATTAGTTGTTTGTTCAACTCAGGATATCACCCTTTGATCCATTTTTCTCATCTAACTTTCACCTTTTCTTTTTTTAATCTGCTACCACTTTTAGAACTTAATAACAAATTGCATACATTAAATACACCCAGTTTTCCTTAACTGTTCTTTTACTGGTATTCCCAAAATTTCTCCATCTGTTTTTATCTATGCCTTTATTTATTTATTTGTTTATTTATTTTTATGACTCCATTCATACTTTAACTTCATTTATCCAAAGTAGCAGTTAAATCAATTGCGGTCAGCTAGACTCCAACTTTGGTGATCCCATATATGCCAAAGTAAAACTATTCTACACAGGGTTTTCAATGCATGAAATTTCAAAAGCAGGTCTCCAAACCTTTCTTTCAAGATGTCTCTGGATGAACTCAAACATATTAGTGGTTTGTGTCACCCAGAGACTCTTTATTTCTGTTCTTGCATTTTTATTGTAATTTTCATACATCTATTGCCCTCAAGCTTCAAGCTGATATTATGATTAGAAAAGATTATACCTTCCCAGAGTCAGTAAGGAGCATCTGTTGTCGTTAGGTATCATCGAGTTGGTACTGACTCATAGTGACCCTATGTACAACAGAATGAAACACTGCTGGGTCCTGGGACAGCCTCACAATTGTCACACTTTGCCAATCCATCTCACTGGGGGGTCTTCCTCTTTTTATCTGATCTTCACCTTACCAAACATGATATCCTTCACCAGAAACTGGTCCCTACTGACAATATGTCCGAAGTATGAGCGATGAAGTTTGGCCATCTTGGCCTCCAAGGAGCACTCTGCTGCACTTTTTCCAACACGTATCTGTTGGTTCTTTTGGCAGCCCATACATTTTCAGTATTCTCCTCCAACATCATAACTCAAATGCATTGATTCTTCTACCATTTTCTTTATTCACTGTTCAGCTTTC
>NW_006408843.1:767063-776752 GCF_000296735.1 Chrysochloris asiatica
TTGGGTCACCTCTCTTTGGAATGGGCACAAATACAGATCTCTTCCAGTCAGCTGGCCAGGTAGTTTGCTTCCAAATTTCCTGGCATAGATAAGTGAGTGCCTGCCATGCTACCTCACTTTGTTGAAAGAATTCAATTTGTATTCCATCAATTCCTGGTGCCTTGTTCTTTGCCAAAGCATTTTCTTCAGCATCAACCTGAATTTACATATGAGCTATTGTTGCCCTGCTCCACCGTCTGTCCCTGGCTTTGTTTTGGCTGATGATAAGAAACTTTTCCACCGTCTCTTTCCATAGATGTAATCAATTTGATTTCTGCATATTCCATTTGGTGCAGTCCACATGTATAGTCATCTTTTATACTGTTTTCAAAAGGTATTTGCAATGAAGAATTCATTGGTTGCAAAATGCTACCATGCAATCTCCAGCATCACTTCTATCACCATATTTTCCGACTAATGATCCTTCCTCTTTGTTTCCAACTATTGCATTCCAATCACCTGTATGTTTGATAAATTTCAGACTGAAGAAGTTAGTAGAATTCTTAAATTTCATCATCATTGGCTTTAGTGTTTGATGCGTAAATTTGAATAATAGTAGTATCAGTTGGTCTTCCTTATAAGCATGTGGATATTATCCTTCCATAGACAGAATTGTACCCCATGACTGATCTTGATATGCTCTTTGTGACAATTAATGCAACACCATTCCTCTTCAATTGTCATTCCCATCATAGTAAACCATGTGGTTGTCAAATTCAAAATAGCCAGTACCAGTCCATTTCAGCTCACTAATGCCTGGGATATCAATGTTTATATGTTTCATGTCATTTTTGACAATTCCAAATTTTCCCAGATTCATACTTCATACATTTAATATTGTGATTATTAATGGATTTTTGCAGCTGTTTCTCTTCATTTTGAGTTGTGCCCCTCAGCAAATGAAGATTCCAAAGACTTTACTTCGTTTGTGTCATCACAATCAACTCTACTTTGAGGAGGCAGCTCTTTCCCAGTCTCATTTTGAGTAGCTGCCAACCTGGAGGGAAGGGAGGGCAGTACATCTTCTGGCACTATATATGACAATATTCTGGTACTCTTCATAATGTTTCAGTAGTTGATTTTGTGGTGCTGACAGTGTTCCACCACTATTCATAAGGTTTTCAAAAGTAGTTCATCTCTCCTTCTTCCTAGTCTGTCTTCATCTGGAAGCTGATCTGAAACCTGTCCACTGTGGGTGACCCTGCTGGTATTTAAAACACCTGTGGTATAGCTTTCAGAATCACAGCAACTCACAATCCACCACAGTACAACAAACTGACAGATAAGTAGGAAGATAGTTGACATCAATCACTCCATTTCATGTTCAGAACAGAGAGAGTTAATTCCCACCATATCTCTCCACTAGTGACATAATAAACATTTGAAACTAGGCTGCACTGAATAAAGCATATGTGATTTATGCCAGGAACTCATGAGTCATTCTATTTGCTTTTTGTTTGTTTTTTATGACTGACTAGGAAGAGACTTCAGAAGCAGTTGACAGTACTTATTAACTATTGTGAAGAGTAGGAGGTTAGTAAAAATTATTATCATTCATATAAATGTTGTCTATCACTACATTTGGTTAAACACTAGTAATCTCACTGAACAGTTAATTCATTCAGATTCTTTAGCTGCATTTTTCAGCTCTGTCATTCAGATTGGTCAGTGTGATAAAGTGCTTTTAAAAAAATTAAAACATTCACAGAGCACATAAAATTTATTATTTTTTTTTTCTGACCAGCTGTCTTAATTGTCCAGCACTACTATAAGGAGCTCTGGTAGTGTAGTGGTTATGAATCGGGCTGCGAACCTTAAGGTCAGCAGTTCGAAACTACCAGCTGCTCCGCTGGAAAAAGATGAGGCTTTCTACTCCCATAAAGATTTACACCCTCGGAAACCCTGTACAGGGTCGCTATGGGTTGGAACCGACTGGATGGCACTTAACAACAACAACAACAACAACAACTATAAGAGAAATACCACAAACAGATGGCTTCGAGAAACAGAAATTTATTTTCTCACAGTTTAGGAAGTGAGAATTCAGAATGTCAGTTTTGGAAAAGGGTCCTAGTCTCCTTCAGCATGTGTAGACCCAACATCCCTTGGAAATCTCCACATGTCTTGGGACTCATCCTTCTTTGGATCTGTGAGTTTCATGCAGTTGTCCCAGATCCAAAGGATGCACTTTACTCCCAGCTCTTCATTTTCAGTGGTAGAAGAGAATTTAGAAAAGAACAATCTAGAAATGGGTAAGTAAAATGATTAAATAAGTGAATGAGCAATACATGTTTATTAAAAGCAGGCAAACTAACAACAACAACAAAGCACAAAACTGTGACTATAACTACAATGCTAGACCATTTATAAATCTAATAATTTAATAATAGATGAAAAAAAAAGGTTTGTTTTCTGCTTTATTGTTGATTGTCCCCATGCTCAAGATGCCATTATCTATTGGGTTTCAAGTCATTGTACAGGGTTACGGGTGGCAGATGTTTTGTCTCCCAACCTTCAGCTTTTCTGAATAACTTGGATACTCAGTAGACCTTTTGATTCACAGCCAACCACTTTAACTACCTGCCACTAGGGCTCCTTCTTAGATACGGGAAGCACATTTCCAATCTCTAGTGATAAATAGAAATTTGACCTTTGAAGAAACATTCTCACTTTCCCAATTTACTTTCAAAATGATGCTGTAAATCTTGTTTCCAAGAAGGATTTGGGGATCAAAAACATTGCTACTGTACATTAATGAAAGCAATAAAGGAAGTTGGTTCTGACTCATAGTGACCCTGGACAGGGTTTCCAAGGCTATAAATCTTTATGGGAGCAGAAAGCCTCATCTTTCTCCCTCAGAACAGCTGGTAGTTTTGAACTGCCGACCTTGAGGTTAGCAGCCCAATTCGTAACCACTATACTACCAGAGCTCCTATATACCACATTATATACTTAGACCCAAAGCAGTTCTTCAAACCATTTCAAAGAATATTTTAAAGATTTTTTAGCTTACATTTAAATCTCTTTAGTTCTGGAGAAGTACAAAAAAGCATTGATTCCCTTAGACTAAGTACAGTCTGTTCTTTAAAGACTCATCAGTATTTCCCTGCCCAAGGGATAGATGATGGCTTTTACCACCCGCAATTTGTGATTCACACAAAGTTAGGTACTGTCAACTATGTAGTAATGTATTTCTAATAAAATACAAACAACTTTAGGGCTATGTGTCATAAGCGAATCTGATATATCCATTTGTTTTTCCTTTTATTGCATAATTTTATTTCCTCTGTGAAGTACTAGAATAGAGTATTTTTCATTTAAATATTAATAATAATTCACTTAGTACTATGCATCATTTCACATTCCTCTTCTTGCTAGATCTATTTTATTTGATACATTTAAGTAATGCTGGGCAGTTGATACCAGTGGATTGAAACCCACACTGTATAACTTCATATCTGTGCTGGGTCAGGTTATTAAACATCCCTAAGTACCAGTTTCCATATCAATAAAATGCAGTTTCAACATGTTAATGCCTGGAAGGCTTTAAACTTTCTGTGAGTGGTTTTTAAATGTTTATTATTTTACAGTTGACAAAAAACAAAGAAAAAAATAAAAACAAGAAAGCCTGAGCTTCAGTTGAAAGCAAAGAGCCTGGGTTCGAATGTGACCATTGGACCACTGAGTTAAGAGCTCACCACTTGAGTCTCTGAGACAAAGAGTTGGAGACAATGACCACAAAGGAACTTTCCAATATTAAAATGCTTTGACTATGACTAATTTTTTAAAACATGATTTTATTTGCCTCTTGGCCTTTAAATGCAAACAGCCTTAAATCTTCTGGCACAGATACTGTTTTGTGATTCTTTCCTTATTTCCAATTTGAACAGTCAAATTTTGACCAAATGCTACAATGAGTAATATGGTATTTCATATCTTAGTACATTTTTCTTTTTTTTTTTCACTTAAATACCCAGAGTATTAATGTTTATAGCAGGCCATCCTGTGTTCAAATTATACAACTCACTAATGTACCTACTATTGCTGTTGTGAGGTGTCATCCAATCCATTCCAACTCATAGCAGCCCTAAGTATGACAGACCTGCCCGGCCCTGGGCCATCCTCACAGTCACTGCTGTGTTTGAGCCCATTAGTGCAGTATGTGCCAATCCATTTGGTTGAGGCTCTTTCACTTTTGGCTGACCAACTTTACCATGAACGATAACCTTCCCCAGGACTGATCCTTCTGATAACATGTCCAAAGTAAGTGAGATGAAGTGCCACCCTCCTATAAGACCACTTTGGCTGTATTTCTTGCATGACAGATTTCTTCATTCTTCTAACAGTCCTTGGTATTCAGTATTCTTTGCCAACACCAAAATTCAATGCATCTATTCTTCTTTAGTCTTCCTTACTGAATATCCAGCTTTCACTAGCAGATGAGACCAAAATATATATATATATATATATATATCATGATGTGATTCAGGTATACCTATACTATGCTGTTAAGTGCTGTTCAGTCAGTTCTGACTCATAGTGACCCTGTATAAAATTTCAGAGGAGCAGTTGGCAGGTTTGAACCAGTGAACTTGCCATTTGAAGGCCAGTTCTTAACCTAAAGCACCATACCAGGACTTTGGTCCTATGTTCTAATCACATGTGTTTAGTTTTCAGGGAAATATCTACTTCAATATTACAGTAGAATGTTGTTAAGGTGGGCTAATAAGGTGGGCTTATTATACAGTTCAATATACAAAAAAAGCCTGAGCTAGTGCCATCATTACTGATCCAAATGCAGAACTATGCCTATTTGGGAATAAAACCATTACTGAGGAACCTAAAATCCTATAAACTTACCATTCCTAAGCAATACTGACATGTTAGCCATTGCAAACTCTACTAGTAAATAAATTCCACTATAGGAAACACTCCTAAAATGAAAACAATGCTGGCTTTTACCACCTAGGCTAAATTAAATTCAGTTGATACCTACCAACCCCCTGAGAAATTTAGAAGTCCCCATTTATCTTATTTAAGATTTAAGGTATGAGGCTGAGGCTTGACAAATTGCTAACCATCTGCTAGAACATGTGGATTATACCAACAGACACATCTAGTTTCACTGAAATCAGGCCGTAGCCAACTCTTCAGTTCTCTCTTCCCATGGGTCACCTACATGTTCACCTTAATAGCACTGCAAACATGAACTCCAAATTAAGCCCACAGGTCTCAGTAACCATGATTGATTAACTAAATGAGATTCTACAGGACTTCCTGCCTGGCTTGGTTCTCACTGATTTAATTTGATTAGGTATTTAATAAAGTTTGCAGAGATTAAGCCAATACTTGTGATTCTGCAGCCTGACAAACTGTGAGGTAATTTTGTTGTTCCCTTGGTTTGAAGTATTGACCCTGTAAATCAGACACACTCCAACTAACACCAACCTCAGTCGCCACCACTTGTTCCTCACTTTGGCCTTCTCAGAGACACATAGAATAGTAGACTTCATACTCCAAACCAAACCAAATACCCTACCCTAAAGTTGATTCTGACTCAGTGACCTCATGTGTTACTCAGTAGAACTGTCCTAGAGGGTTTTCTTGGCTATAAACTTCATGGACGCAGAATTCCAGACCTTTGTTTCTACAACACTGTTGAATGGAGTTGAACCAACAGCATTTAATTGAGATCAGTTGTTAAGCACAAACTGAGCAACCAGGGACCCAGAGTTTCTATTATTTCAAATACTTTGGGTGGTACAAATATTTAAGTGCTTAACTGCTAACAAAAATGTTGCCAATTCAAACCCACCTAAAGGCACCTTGGAAGAAAGTCCTGGTTATCTGTTTTCAAAAGGTCATAGCATTGAAAACTCTATGGAGTTCTGTTCTATTCTGTAATACATGGAGTCACCGTGAGTTAGAGTGGACTCAACTTTAATAACTCTGCTCACCTATACTTGGTAGCAGAAGGCTGCTGCTATATGTATGGCAGTAGCAGCTGATATGTCTGTGAAAGATCAATACAACTACTCTGCTTGCTAGACACTATGTTTTGGACAAAGTACTTATTCTTTTTTTTTTTAAAGAAGGATAAAAGCCTTTATTAGTATGCAGTTTTTTTATAAATGTTTTATTGTGAATTATGTGATAGTTTACATGGGAGAACATTAGTTTTACATTCTTCCTATCATATATCATTTTATTGCTATGGTTACAATCCCCTCCATGCATCATCAACCAACCAAAGGGTATACACTACAAGCCTGCCCCCTGGTCATCAGCACACAGTTCTCTCCCTCTCTCTGTCTAAAGTCCCCAACTGCAAAGCACTTATTCTTGATACGGCAGGCTCCTTCTCATTTCATTCATATAACTTGACTTGTTTTATGTATCTGTTTGTCTTTTCTCACATTTTACCTAAAGATCCAACAAACTTTTACTTTCTGCATCATGCATATACTAGCTTAATACATGTAGAAATTATTTAGAGCATGTAGAAATTAATTTTATAACTATAACTACATTAAATGTACAATCTAATACTGAAACAACTAACTTATCTGCTTGAATATGGGCATCGATGTATTTTGCATTTTTCCTTGAAAGAAACAAAAAAAATCTTTAAAATTACAAAGTATTGCATTTAAGTATAAAATATTAGCTTGGACAGTATAGTTACTGAGATAAGCATTCTTCATTAGGTAGCTTCTTATTTACTAGAAAAATAATACATTTCTTTATTAAGCAATTGATTTTTAACATTCTTTTGAATGCTTAATGCATATTAAAATTAATTATATAACTCAAAAGCATTAGAAAGCAAAATCCTTAAAGGCCGTGATAAAATCAAAGCAAACCAAACCAAAAACAAACCTCTATAAATCATCGCTGTGATGAATGCTTGAGGTTATTCTCCGCTTATGAAGTGATGAGACAACAAATTAAGGAATTTCTTGAACTTACATAATATTGCCATATATGTACACATTTCCAAGGAATGTGAGATCCTAAGAGCTAACACAAAATGGAAGGGAGAAAACCATGAAAAGATCACTAGGGTTAATCAGATAGAATGTCTAGAAAAATCCATTGGTCATGAAGCAGTATAGTCATCACAGTCTTAACTCTTTCAATGCTAAGAATAACACGATGAGTTTGACATTTTCACAGACCTCAGTTATTTTTTACACTGTCTTTCTAATTCAATAGCAATTGTGTCTTCCAGCAAGATGGCAAACTAGGCAGACATACAACACAGGCCCACTACAACCAAGATATGGTAGAACGAATGAAACAGATCCATACTGGAACCCTTAGCCTCAGAGAAAGGGATAGAGAAGTGGATTGAATGTTTACTAGGAAAAGACTCTGAACAGATGTGATGAAAAAGGAGACACATGAACTGTGCTGGCCAGTCATACAGCACAGCCTCCTGGAACTTTTGCAAGTAACTTTGGAGGCAGATTGTGACTTGGTAGCACACATGCACACCAGTGGCTGACAGCAAAAAAGATCCAATTCTTTCTTTTTCCCCACATCCTCCAGGTGACCAGAGGCATGGCCAGTCCCCACCCTTGTTTACTTTCAGTTCAGTTTCTGCTCTCTAGGTAGGCAGAACCATGGAGTTGTAACCAGCATAGCTGTGAGCTCCATCATAGTGCATTGAGTGCTTTCTGCATCTCATAGAGTGCCTGAATTCAGGTAAGCACTGTTCCAGACCTTCAAAACTGGTCCCAGCCAGCGCTGGGGCAAGACTCCCTGCCCCTGCTACCCACTGGGACTGAAAGAACATAATCAAAATTAGCTTTGGGACCTGCACAAACTATTCCAGATTGGGTTCACTGAACATAAGCAACACCTAGGCCTATAGGAACTTCAGCATCTGAGAGTGCTACTGTATTATCATTACGCCATTCTTTGCAAGTGCTCCTTGGTTGAGAGGAATCCCTCAGAGTTTCCTTCTTTTTGGGCCCAGCACCTGTCCTATTTTTCCTTCCAATCATTGTTTTTGTTTATGCCTTCTTTTCTTTCTCCTTCCTTGATTTTTTATTCTTTTTTTATCTCTGCTTTTGTGTGTTTTTTCTTCTTTTATTCTATTTTTCTTTCGCCTTTCTCTTTCTTTCTTTCTTTTTTTTAATGCACTCTGGTCTTTTTCTCTTTCTTATTCCCACTTCTTAATTGTGTTATATGCATGTCCCTTCATTTTATGTTTTCTCTTATTTTTTTCTATTATTTTATTTTTCTTTCCCTCATTTCATTTTGGTTATTGCATTCTTTTTTCTTGCTGCTACCTGTATTTTTTTCTCCTTTATTATTTTCTTTTTCTGCTGTTGTTTGCTTAATTGTTTGTTTTTCTCATGTGTGTGTGTGTTCTCTTCTTGTGCCAACCAAGAGAGGACAGTCTGTCCAGGCAGGCATCCCAGACACAACTGTACCTTCTGTGGCACCACCCACTGGACAAGAGCCATAACCATCTCCTATACCACCTGAAAAAATAGACAGAAGCCAATACCAACCAAACCAACCATAAATTGAGTTGGATCAACAATGAACATAAAACTGTGCACATGCTTTTATTCCCTAATCACATCTACCAAGAGGCAGTTGGTGAGTCCCTAAGAACACACCAACATACAACCAGAAATTAACTACAAATACAAGAATACAACAATGCCTCAGAGGCAACAGATAGTTTCACTGCACCGAAATAAATAAGACAGTGTGACTCAAACAAGTGACCCAAATGCCAAACTTAAAAAATATTTATGGGGAAGAAAAGGCATTATTGGGACTATCTGAAAAAGAATTCAAAAGAATGATATTTAGGTACCTTCAACAGATAGAAAACAATGTAGGAAAGCAAGAAGACAGAAAAAAAGAAAAAAAAAAACCTTTGGAAGAATTCAGAAAAAACACCACAAGAACAAACAGATACAATTGATGAAAGATTAGTAACAATTAAAAAACTGCACATAGAAATATAGAATACTATTAAAATTTCAGAAATGGATAACACAATAAAAGGGCAAAGGTGTAGATATGAATCAATGAGAACCCGAATTATTGAGCTTGACCATAAATCTCTCTATACAAGCATGATAGAACAGTACAGAAAAAAAAAGATGGAAAAAATAGGAAGAGAGTCTTAAGATTTTTGTGGGACACCATGAAAACGGAAAAACTACAAGCAATCAAAATTCAAGAACAGGAGGAAAAAAAGAAAAGCACAGCAAAAAATATTTAAAATTTGTTGAAAGAAATTTTCCCTAACATCATGAAAGAAGAGAAAATAAGGATTCAAGAACACTGAATAAAACCCAAACAGGAGTTATTCCAGAAGAAAATCACCAAGTCAGACCATAATCAAAATTCATAACCAAAGACAAGGAAATAATCCTGAAAGGAACTCAGAAAAAAATGAAAAAATCACTTATAAAGGAGAATGACTGAGACTGAATTCTGATTCCTCAGCAGAAACAATGCAAGTAAAAAGACAATGGGAAGGCATATACAAAACACTGAAAGAAAATTATTGCCAAACAAGAATCGCTAACCAACCAAGAAAGCAAAGTTTTCCCTCAAATGGTGGTGGAGTTTGGTGGTAGTTAAGTGCTGTGGAGTCTGCTTTGACTCATAGTGACCCT
>NW_006408843.1:777277-778397 GCF_000296735.1 Chrysochloris asiatica
TAAAACCAACATACAAAACTGAAAATAGGGAATCAGAGATATAAATTTAAAATGAAGACAACTACAAAGCAATAAGAGGGAATAGTGGCATTACAGAACTTCAATTGGTAAGGATATAAAGAATATTTCACCAAAACAACAACAACCAAAAAAATGGACAGTTTTCAACTGGAAATGAAATTAATAAATTGCAGTTGAACCTTGAAGAAAATTAATACACCGTCATATCAAAATTTTTAAAAAATAGGAAAATCATAAAGTTTTAGTATACATTAAAACAACAGTAATACAGAAAAAGTCATAAAAATTCACAAAGTGAACTCAGCACACAAAATTATGTGGAACAAAGAAACCAGCAACAGCAGACAGGCACATCCTCACACAGCAAAATGACAGCAATCAACTCTATCTTTTGATAATTATGCTGAATATAAGTGGATTGTAACAATAGCACTGACAGTACTGAAGTAAGAATTCCAAGCTACACTGAAAGTATTGGGAAAAACAATGCTCCAGGAATTGACAGAAAAGAAACAGAAATCTTTCAAAACACTGATACAGCACTGGAGACATTCAGTTACTTATGCTAGGAAATTAGAAAGACAGCTGTTTGGTCAATCAATTGAAACAGATTCGTATTTGTGTCCATTGCAGAGAGGTGACTCAAGGGAATGTGAAAATAAATCATCAAACAATATCATTAATATCACATTCAATCAAAATTTTGTTGGAGGTAATTCAAAATTGCTGCAATATTACAACAACAGAGAACTTCCAGAAACTCAAGTCAGATTCAGAAGAGTATGGGAAACTAGGAATATCATTGTTGAGATCAGCTGGATCTTAACTGAAAGACAATAGAAGGAAATACTGGAAGACAATAGAAGGAAAACCAGAAAGATGTTTACTTGTTTTATTGATTATCCAAAAGCTTGGTCATTATAAGCTCTCAATAATATTGTGAAGATAAGTATTTCAAAACACTTGATTGTGCTCATGAGGAACCTGTACATAGACCAAGTGGCAGTAATTTGAACAGAATGAGGGGATTCTGAATGGTTTACAATCAGGAAAAGTAGTGCCAGGGTATTCCAGAACACTTTCACCATACTTATTTAAT
>NW_006408843.1:806542-807645 GCF_000296735.1 Chrysochloris asiatica
AAAAAGAACATTTCAAGAACTATCCTAAAGGCCAATGTTGTCAGCGATAGGATAATATCCATATACCTACAAAAATAAATAATTGATGCTATTGTTCAAATTTATATACCAACCACTACTGTCAAAGTTATGGAAAATTAAGGTTTTTACAACTTCTGAAGTCTGAAATGGGTCATACATGTGAACAAGGCACACCAAGATTATTAGTGATTTGAATGCCACAGATCATAACAAAGAAGGTTCAGAAGTTGGAAAATACGGCTTGGTAAAAGAAATGACCCAGATTATCATATGATAGAATTTGGCAAGAGAAATGACTTATTCATTGCAAATATGATTTTTTTCAACAACATAAATGGAAACTATACGTGTGGACCTCACCAGATGAAATGCATCTATAGAAAGAGATGATGGAAAAGCTTAATCACAGAACAAAATCAGGGGCATACTGCAGAATGCATATGCAAATTTAAGCTGAAGAAAACTAAAACAATTCCATGAGAGCCAAAATATGCCCCTGAATATATCCCACCTAAATTTAGATATGATGACAAGTGTAGATTGTACACTGGTGAAGACCAAATGCCATCCAGGATATCACAAACGAAAAACAAACATGCGTTACAAAGAGAGGAAAGAAGTAAAAGGTTAAAATGGGTGTCAGGAGAGACTCTGAAACTTGTCCCTGAATGCAGTGTAGCTAAAACAAATAGAAGAAATGTTGAAGTAAAAAAGTTGAACAGAATATTTCAAAGAAAGCACTAAAAGAAAAAATAAAGTATTATAATTGAATGTGTAAAGACCCAGAGTTAGAAAACCAAAAGGAAAGAACGCGTTTGGCATTTTTCAAGCTGAAAAGATTCAAGCCTGGAGTTGCAATATGGACAAATTATATGATTATCAGAAGAAAATGGAAGGAATACACAGATTCAAAGTGCACTGAAGACATTGGTGAAAAACAAAACCACAGGAATTGATGGGACATAAATTAACATGTTTAAACAAATGAATACAGGATTTAGAGTGCTCACTCGTTTATGGCAAGACATTTGGAAGACAGTTATCTGACCAACCAACTGGATGAGCTCAGCTACCTGGCTAAC
>NW_006408843.1:809257-811095 GCF_000296735.1 Chrysochloris asiatica
TTTTAATAAAATTTATGCAAAATATTATCAGCATACATAATTCATATAAGTAAGAGAATAATCTGATACTATATCTCTGTTATTGTGATGCACTGAAAAGATTGCATAAAGCATCATTTATGTTGTTTTCTACCAAAAATGAATAAATTGAACATACTCATAAGTAAACACAAACATATACCTACTAAACAAAATAATTGGCCTGAACTCTTAAAAAATACTCTTCATGAGACACAAAGTAATACTGAGGAACTGTTCCAGGTCAAAGAAGACTAAGGAGATGTTAGAACGAGCACATTGCAATGTGTGTATCTCAATTAAACCATGCATGAGAAGATAAAAGTTTTATTAAAAAGGACATTTTAGACATAATTAGTAAAATGTGATTATAGACTATACTAGACAATGGTATTGTATGAATATTAAGTTGAGTATGTTTTTTCATTGTATTGTTTTTATACTAGAAAATATTTACCTTTTTAGGATACATATTGGACTTGTAAAGTCCTGTTGAGTTGGTTCCAACTCATAGGGACCAAACATACAACTGAATGCAGCATATTGGATTTTTTTATTAGTGAATGCTTCTGATGTTTTCAGTTTACTCTAAAGTAAATCAACAATACTATTGTTGTTGTATCACTTTTCTTTGGAATGAGTACAAATATGGATCTCTTCCAGTCTGTTAGCCAGCAAGCAGTCTTTCCAGTTTCTTGGCATAGACTAGTAGGTGCTTCCAGCATGCATTAGCAATAATATGAATGTTGTTGTTGTTGTTGTTATGTGCCGTGGAGTCGGAACCGACTCATAGCGACCCTGTATAGGGTTTCCGAGGCTGTAATTATGGGGGCAGAAAGCCTCATCTTTCTCCCGCGGAACAGCTGGTAGTTTCGAACTGCTGACCTTGCGGTTCACAGCCTGATTCGTAACCACTACGCTACCAGAGCTCCTTAACAATATTAATAACTACTATTAATAACAATAATAGTAATTATGGTTCTTACTATTATACAAAGAGAACAAATGACAAAATAAACATGGCAAGACATTAATTGGTGAAGGGCATTTAGGAGTTCTATTCTTGAAATTTCTGTGTAACATTTTTTAAAGTTAAAATTAAAATTAATAAATTCAGTAAGGGTACTAGATACAAGGTCAAGATACCAAAATCCACTTCATTTCCTTGTATTCTTTAGTGCCGTTGATCTGGATCCAACTCACTGCTACCCTGTGTAGGGTTTCCAAGGAGCAGCTGGTGAGTTGAACTGCCAACCTTGCAGGTAGCAATCCAGTGTTCATCCTATAGGACTCTTTTCTTGTGATGTTGTTGTTGCTGTTAAGTGCCATTGGGTTGTCCCCAACCCATAATGACCTTATGCCCAACAAAATGAAGCACTGCCTGGTGCTATGCCATCCTCACAAATTGTTATTATCCTTGGGTCCATTGCTGTTGCCACTGTATCAGTCCATCTCATTGGGGGTCTTCCTCTTTTGTGCTGATGTCCACTTTACCAAACACGATGTCCTTCTCCAGGGACTGATCCCTCCCGATAACAAGCCCAAAGTGTGAGAGACAAAGTCTCACTACCCTGGTTTCTAAGGAGCACTCTGGCTGTACTTTTTCCTTGTATTGTGGCTCAAATTGTTAAGTGTCATCAAGTCAGTTCTGACTTATAGAAACTGTGTATGGGGTTTCCTAGAGTAGCTGGTGAGTTTGAACTTCCGACTTTTGTGATTTACAATCCAGTGTTGATCCTACAGCATGACACCAGGAGTCCTAGTATTTTCTGTTGTTATTGTTGTTAAGTGCTGTCAAGTTGATTCCAACTCATGGCAAC
>NW_006408843.1:811740-813696 GCF_000296735.1 Chrysochloris asiatica
ATATGACATACTCAATCTGATTGATTAGAAACCTAAATATTTCAAATATCACAATTTTACCCAAATTATTCTATAGTTTCAATATATTACTAAAAAAGATCATAATTTATTTTAAATTTGTGTGTTAATTTCAGAAATTATAAGAAAAAGCACTGAGTCAAGAATATCAAAGACAATCTGGAATAAGAATAAAATCTGAAATCTTGATTTAGCAAAAGAACCCTGAGAGTGCAATGGTTAAGCACTCAGCTGTTACTGGAAGTTTAGTGGTTTGAACTCAACCAGCTGCTCCACAAAAACATAACAGCAACCAAGAAAACCTAATAAACCATTGATGTAGAGTTCTGCTCTGGCACTGTAGTATCAGCCAACCAAATGGTTGGCAGTTCATACCCACCAGTTACTCCTTGGAAACCCTCTACAGAGTGCTATCAGTCAGAACCAACTTGTCAGCACTTTACAAGAACAAGAGTTTGGTCAGGATTACCCAATTGAAAATCCTCATATGATTTCCAATGCTGTAATCTTTATAAGGAGTCCTGACGTGGCACTGTAGGTTCAGCACTGGACTGCGAACCAAATGGTTGGCAGCTCAAACCCATCACCTGCTCTTTGGAAACCCCATACTGCATTGCTATGAGTCAGAACCGACTCTAAGGCACATTAAAAAAATATTTTAAAGGAATCCTGGTGTGGGTAAGCACTGTACTGCTAACCACAAGGTCAGTGGTTTAATCCCACCAGCCTCTCCTCTGAAACCCTAACAGGGTCACTATGAGTTGGGACTGACTCAATGGCATTTAACAAGAACAACAATCATTGTAGAAGGAGTAATGGTAGTATAATGGCTAAGCACATAGCAGAACTCAGCAACAGCTCCAAGGGGGAACTATGTGCCAGATTCTCTGTAAAGATAACAGTCTGGGAAACTCTATGAGGCAGCATCACTCCATCTTAAAAACTTGCTGTGAGTCACAATCAACTCAATGCCAGTAAATTTGGTTTAATCTTTAGGAAAGCAGTTGTTATTGTTGTTGTTGTTATGTACCATTCGAGTCAGTACTGACTCATAGCAACACTATGCAAAAAAAGAATGAAATACTGCCTGGTCTTGGGCCAACATCAAAATTGTCGTTGTGTCTGAGTACAACACTGCCACCACTGAGCCAGTCCATCTTGTTGGGATTATTCCTCTTTTTCTCTGACCCTTCACTTTATCCAACATGATATTCTTCTCCAGTGACTGATCTCTCCTGATAATATGCCCAAAGTATAAGAGACAAAGTCTGGCCATCCTGGCTTCAAAGGAATACACTGGCTGTATTTCTTCCAACACAGATTGGTTTTGTTCTTTTGGCAGACCATGGTACTTTCAATAATCTCCTCAAGAATCATAACTCAAAAGCATTAATTCTTCTATGGTCTTCCTTATTCACTGTCCAACTTTTGCATACATATGAGGTTATTGAAAATAACCTTGGGCCAGGCCCACGTTAGTCCTCAAACTGACATCTTTGTTCTTCAACACTTTAAAGAGGTCTTGTGCAGCAGATTTGCTTAATGAAATACATCGTTTGAATTTTTGGCTGCTGCTTCCATGAGTGTTGATGGTTGATCCAAGAAAAATGAAGTCTTGGACAACTTCAGTCTTTCCTCCATTTATACGGATGTTGTTTATTGGTCCAGTGAGGAGGATTTTTGCTTTCTTTACATTGAGATGCAACCCATACCAAAGGTTGTAGACTTCAATCTTCATCAGTAAGTATTTTAAGTCTTCTTTGCTTTCAGCAAATAAGATTGTATTATCTGAACATCAAAGGTTGTTAATGAGTCTTCCTTCAAGGCTGATGCCAACTTTTTCTTCATATAATCCAGCTTCTTAGATGATTTGCTCAGCATACAGATTGAAAAAGTATGGTGAAAGAATACAATCATGGCACATACCTTTCCTAATTT
>NW_006408843.1:814121-823241 GCF_000296735.1 Chrysochloris asiatica
GAGTTTACAAGGTAGCTGTCTTCCAAATTCCTTGCCATAAATGAGTGAGCGCTTCCAGTGCCACATCAGTTTGTTGAAAGATTTCAAATTGTATTTCATGAATTCTTGGTGTCTTGTTCTTTGCCAATAACTTCAATGCTCCTTGGACTTCTTCCTTCAGTATCATTGGCATTTGTTCATATACTAATTCTTGAAAAGACTGAACGTCTACCAATTTGAAAGCAGACTATCACATATATATATCCAAGTATTGTGCTAGGAGAAAAGACCCAGAGTTAAAGTTTTTCTATGGAAGCTGTTTTATTAAGCTTCAAACAGGAAAAAGACAATCATCCTGATGAAGTAAACAGCATGTACCCAACATAAGAGTCAATGAATCTGATAGATTACAGTCAAACTGTTCAGTTTATATTCATACTGTAGAGAAGGGAGAACAGATTGAAGTTGTCAAAGATTTCATTTTACTTGGGCTTACAATCAACAGTCATGGAAGTAGTCAAGAAATCAAACAACATATTGCATTAGGCACATCTGCACAAAAGTCATTTTTAAAGTGTTAATGAGCAAAGACATCACTCTGAGGACTAAAGTGTGCTGATCCAAGTTATGATATTTTTAATCACCCCATATACATGCAAAAACTGGACAATGAACAAGAAAGACCAAAAAAGAATTAGTTATTTTGAATCATGGTAGTGGTGCAGTAGAGGGTAAGCATAAAAAAGGAAAACTCTCAACAAGACAGATTGATACAGTGGCTGCAACAATGGGCTCAAAATAACAATTGTGAGGCTGGTGTAGTGCCAGTATCTGTTGAAAGACAAGCTCAATATTATTGGTCAAAACAAGGCCAGGGGCTAACTGCAAAGCAAACTATTAATTATGTTTATGCATATTCAAGATGAAGCAGAATAAAGTTAAAATAAATCCCTCAGAGCCAAAGTATGACCTTGAGTACATCCCACCAGAATTTAAACATTTCTCAAGAACAGATTTCATATATTGAACACTAATGCCTGAAAATCAAATGAGTTGTGGTATGACATCAAGAACATCATACATGAAGAAATCAAAAGATCAATAAAAAGAGAAAAAGAAAAGATCAAAATTATGTCCGCTGAGACTCTTACACTTGCTCTTCAACACAGAGTAGCTAAATTGAACAGAAGAAATTATGGAGTGAAACAGCTAAACAGAAAATTTCAAAGAGCAGCTCAAGAATAAAAAGTTGCGAAGTGCCATCATGACACTTCCAACTTATAGTGACCCTAGGTATAAAAGAACATAACACTGCTGGGTCCTGAGACATCCTCACGATTGCTGGTATGCTTGAGCCCATTGTTGCAGCCACTGTGCCAGTCCATCTTGTAGGGGTCTCTCTCTTTTTCGCTGTCCATCCACTTTACCAAGCATGATTTCCTTCTCCAGGAACTGGTCACTCCTGATAATATGCCGGAAGTATGATAGACAAAGTCTGGTCATCTTCGCTTCTAAGAAACATTCTGGCTGCACTTTTTCCAACACAGACTTGTTTGTACTTTCTGGCTGTCCATTGTAGCTTTAATATTCTTCTCCAACAACATATCTCAAATGAATCAATTACTGTTCAACTTTTACATGTATAAGAGGCTAATAAAAACAACGTATCTTGCCCCCAAATTCACGTTTTTGCTCTTGAACACTTTACAAAGGTCTTGTGCAGCAGATTAGCCTAAAGCAATATGTTATTTAATTTTTTGACTGCTGCTTCCATTATTGTTGATGGCGGATCCAATCAAAATGAAGTCGTTAGCCGCTTCAATCATTTCTCCATTTATCGCGATGTTATTTATTGGTGAGGATTTTTGTTTTCTTTACATTGAGATTCAATTCAAAACAAAGGCCATGGACTTCGATCTAAATCAGTAAGTGATTTAAGTCTTCTTTGCTTTCAGCAAGCAAAATTGTGTAATCTGCATATCTCAAGTTGTTATAAGCCTGCCTCCAATCCCGATGCCACATTCTTCCTCATATAATCTACCTTCTCAGATTAAAAAAACAGATTGAATAAGTATGGTAAAAGAATACAACTCTGGCACACACGTTTCCTTATTTTAAATCATTCAGTGTTCCCTTATTCTGTTCAAATGACTGCCTCTTTTTCTATGTACAGGTTCCACATGAGCAAGATTAAGTGTTGAATACTCATTCTCCACAGTTTTTCCCATAATATGCGATAATCTACACAGTCTAAAGCCTTTTCATAGTCAACAAAGCACAGGTGAACATCTTTCTGGTAGTCTCTGCTTTCAGCCAGGATCCAGGTGATGTCAGCAATGAAATCCCTCATTCCATGTCCACATCTGAATCCAGGTTGAACTTGCATTTCCCTGTCATTGTACTATTGTGCCCATTTCTTAATTGTCTTTAACAAAATGTTACTTGCATGTGATTTTAATGCTGTTCAATGATTTCCACATTCTGTTGGATTACCTCATTGTGGAAATATGGATCTCTACCAATTAATTAATCAAGCAAATGTTTTACAACTTTCTTCACATAGATGAGTGAGTGTTTTCAGTGCTACTTCAGTTTCTTGAAATATTTCAATTTGTGTTCTGTGAATTCCTGGAGCCTTGTTCTTTGCCAATGCCTTCAGTGCCCATTGTACTTCTTCCTTCAGGATCATTGCCTCTTGAACATATGACATCTCTTGAAATGGTTGAACGTCAGCAACCTTCTCATTTCCTTCTGTGGCACAAATTCTTAAGTGCTTGACTACTAACTGAAAGAAAGACTGGCAGTTCAAATCCATCTAGAGAAACCTCAAAATAGAAGTCTAGTGATCTTCTTCTGAAAGTTCACTGACTTGAAAACTCTTTGGAGTTCAGTTCCAATATGCAACAGTAGGGATCAACTTGTACACTTTTTCATTTTCAAACTCCTTAGAATTATGCTGGAGTCCTTGTGTGGTGCTGTGGGATAATGCGCTGGACTGCAAAGTCTTTTTTGAACTGCAAGGTCAGTAGTCCAAACTCAACAGCTGCTCCTCAGAAATCCTACACAGGGTTGCCAGAAGTCAGACCCGACTTAAACTGCACTTAACAACAACAACAACAGAATTCCTCTATTACTCATGCTGTTTTCAGAGTTCAGCCTAAAGGTTATAATTTCACTTTTCAGTAAGGTGCTGATCTCAGCGTGACATTGTTTACCTGTGTGACTGTGGACCAGAGATGATGATGGGGAATAAGGAAGGGTGTGGTGATGATGGTACCTGGTGCTAATAGAAAAGACTGAGGACCTGATCCATCTTTCATTCCAGCAAAAGGACCTGATGTAGTTATAGAAGCTTTGTTTGGGCCAAAGGTGGTAAATGATGAAATCTATTCACAGTGTGCCATGAGAACAATTTCAGAAAAAAACGTCCAGGGAAATTCCCTTTAATCCTTGACCCTAGGAATCCCATCAGACTTTGAACAATGGGAAAAACAAAAACCTTGTCTGTAAATAAATTTAAAAGCATGAATTTGTGGAGGGTATTTGCATACATTATTCATCATTCCTTTCTGTGGCTGCCATTCAGAGAAGAAAACAGGGATTAGCGACAGAAAACAATCACAATTTAATTCCAAACTCTTTTCAGGGTTTTCCCAAGGATTCTCTATAAACTTGCACTATGTGGAAACAAATATAAAATAAAACAAGAAGAGTGAAAATGAAGCACTCTAGGAGCCCCAAAGACTCAAGCATGGCAACAGTAGTGAGGTTGGCCCCAGGATTGGGCAGTGTTTTGTTCTGCTGTACATAGGGTCACTGTGAGTCAGTACTGACTCAATGGCACCTAACAACAACAGCAACAACAAAGAGCAAAATAGCATTCTTGGACCCAGTACATTAAGAATGATTTCCTAAATGAGAGGCATTTAGTTTAGAAATTGTTGTTGTTGTTATCAAGTCAGTTCCAACTTATAGCAACCTTGTAGGGTTTCCAATGAACAGTTGGGTTTGAACTTCTGACCTTGTGATTAGCAGGCAGTGCTTATCCTACAGAGGGTAAGAATTCAGAAGTGACTTGTTTGGGAGGCTGTTCCCACAGTCTAGGGGAGGGTAGTGATGGTGTGACCTTGTGTAAAGGTGATGGAGATGAAGAGGAAGATATGAGACTCAGAGATACCAGTAATATACAGGCAAATGACTGAATAACTAATTGGCATAGAAGGTGAGAGACGTGAAAACAGAAAGATGATGTCCAAGGGTCTGCTTTCAGTAGCTATAAGGACTGGGGTGGCCATTAAAGAAAATACTGAAATCAGGATAAACATATTTAGGGGTGAGGGGGTTTGGGGCATGTTAGCAGCTTTGGGCACTGGTTAGATGTGTTTGTAGGAATATCCAGCAGACATTCACAAAGCAGTACTAGTTGTACTAGTCTTTATGTAATGCATTATTGTCTTCAAAATGCTTACTTGATTTGGTTCTCACAATAACCCCATTAGGCAAATAACAAGGCCACACTTGCTTTCAATTTACAAATTTCAAAATTGAGGCCTCATAATGAGAACTGCTACACTGTGCATGGCACAATTGGTGGCCTTAGGATCCCTGGCACATTTAATACATTTATGCCATGTGCTACTTGTCACAGAGCCTGAATATCTTATCATAGGAGAGATTACTGAGAAAATACAAAGGGATTCTAGAATATTGTAAAAAGAAAAGCAGTTACTTTGTTCTTAGTATATTTTGTAAAGATTACCCCAGAACTGATTCCCATGTGACTGTGGTATGATCAAAATAGCCGCCATTTTTTTTTAAAAGCAAGACTAAAACTCATATAATTATACTCTTGTTGTTGCTTCTGTTTAATGCCTTCGAATTGGTTCGACTCATGGCGATAGGTTTCTGAGAAGCAACTGGTGAACTTGAACTGGTGACCTTGTGCTTCAAGCTGACCTTGCAGTACATTGCATTAACCCACAGTGCCACACCAGAACAGGTATATAAAAGAAAAAATATGTGCCTATGATGTAACTGGAGTCCTGGTGTGGTGCTGTGGATTAATGTGCTGGACTGCAAGGTCGGTTTGAATCTCAAGGTCGGCGGTTCAAGCTCACCAGCCACTCCTTGGAAACCCTCTACAGGGTTGCTATGGGTTGGAACCAGCTTGATGGCACTTATAACAAAAACAACTAATGATGTAACTATTTTGTAGAAAAATAGATTAACATTGCACTATTCATTCAAATCACTTTTTTAAAATGTTCAATTGTTTCCTGTAATTCTGTGCCTAATAAATATCATTATTCTAAAAACATTCTATTTTTATATATGCTGTTTTGCTGTAACATGCCATTGGAGTATTAGGAAGTGAGCAGGGAGAGTGGAGTATGCCTAGCACTGCTTGCCTATCTACTCATCTGAATAGCAGGAACAGCCCTAGTCCACCTCTACCATCTACGGGCTAAGTCCAAGAGTTGGTACCCAGAGCCATGTCTTCTGCCTTACTTACCTGTATTCTTTCTACTCATGGTCTAGTGCTGTAACAGTCTGAGTGTGGGCTCTTTAAAACTACTAGGATAAATCAATGAATAAAAGGAGAGTTGTTTTCACTTTTAAAAACAAAACAAAATTGTTATCAGGACTGCTTGTGAGGGTTGAAAATGTAAAGGTAGACATTTTGTAGCAAGGAGGGGAGTGATTAACTTTCCAGTCTAGGAGCGGAGGTCCCTGGGACCATTAAGTGAGAAGAGTGGAGAGCAGGACCCTACCCAGAGAAGCAGTGATGCCTGAGATGGAGGCAGAGACTATGACATGGAGAGATGGAGCTGTTGGGGACTTTAGACACAGAGAGGGAGAGGGACTGTATGCTGACGACTGGGGGGCAGGCTTGTAGTGTATACCCTTTGGTAGGCTGATGATGCATGGAGGGGATTGTAACCATGGCAATGAAACAATATACAATAAGGTGAATGTAAAACTAATGTTCTCCCATGTAAATCACAATAAAACATTAAAAAAAACCTTAAGGGACAATGAAGATGCCCAAATTGTCATTAGGTGATGATGCATATCTGCTTTCCCGATAGACTGGTAAAACTAAGTGAGTGTAGGAATGACCAAATAGCCAAGAAAGGCAATAATATTTATAATTTTCCCAATTATAGAAAAGTTGCCTGCATTTTTTAAAGTGCATTGCACACATTTTGTGTACTGTAAGTGTTATAACATAGTATTAGGTCAATTCTTACAGTAATCAATTCCAATTGTACATTATAAATTTAATCCATTCAGTGCTAATTCTAGATTCTTAATATGTGTGGATCATGACAAGCTATGGACAACATTGAGAAGTATGAGTATTCCAGAACACTTAATTGTACTTCTAAGAAATCTGTACCTAGATCAAGAAGCAGTTGTTCGAACAGAACATGGGAACACTGAATGTTTTAAAATTGGGAAAGGTGTGAGACAGGGTTGTATTCTTTCACCATACTTATTCAACCTGTATGCTGAGCAAATAATACGAGAAGCTGGGTTCTATGAAGAAAAACGTGGCATCAGGATTGGAGGAAGACTCATTAACAACCTGCGATATGCAGATGATACAACCTTGATCGCTGAGAGTGAAGAGGACTTGAAACATTTACTTATGAAGATTAAAGAGCACAGCCTTCGATATGGATTACATCTAAATGTCAAGAAAACAAAAATCCTCACCACTGGACCAATAAACAACATTCTTATCAATGGAGAAAAGATTGAAGTTGTCAAGGACTTCATTCTTCTTGGATCAACTATCAACACTCGCGGAAGTAGCAGTCAAGAGATCAGACGACGTATTGCACTGGGCAAATCTGCTGCACAGGAACTTTTTAAAGTGTTGAAGAGTAGAGATGTCAGCTTGAGGACTAGGGTGCGCCTGACCCAGGTCATTGTGTTTTCAATAGCCTCATATGGATGCGAAAGCTGGACAGTGAATAAGGAGGATCGTAGAAGAATTGATGCCTTTGAGTTGTGGTGTTGGAGGAGAATACTGAAAGTGCCATGGACTGCCAAAAGAACCAATAAATCTGTTTTGGAAGAAGTGCAGCCACAGTGCTCCTTGGAGGCCAGGATGGCTAAACTTCGTCTCTTCTACTTTGGACATATTGTCCGGAGGAAACAATCGCTGGAGAAGGATGTCATACTGGGTAGGGTGGAGGGTCAGAGAAAAAGAGGAAGACCCCCAACGAGATGGATCAGCCAGGTGGCATCATTGATGGACTCAGGTGTGGCAGCGGTAGTGAGGTTGGCCCAGGATCGAACATTGTTTCGTTCTGCTGTGCATAGGGTCGCTATGAGTCGGTTCTGACTCGATGGCACCTGACAACAACAACAATATGTAGGAGTTATTTTATCAATTGGATTTATGATTATCAGAAGTAAATTTCTTTAAATATTTTTATTATGAATGAAGTAAAAGTTTATAGTTTTCCAGTCAACAAATCATATACTTAATTTCATTTCATTCATTACAATCCCCTCATTGTAACCACTTATCCCACTTCCTCCCTATGATTCTTGTCTCCATTTCTCCTTCTTTTGCAATCCTTCTGAATTCTGTCCTTAAGTAATACTGTCCTGTTGATCTTGACTGATTGATCATTCTATGATGTGCATACCTCACTAGTTTTGTTGTCTCCACTATATTCCTATCTACTACTTAGCTGAAAATTGAGTCACAAGGTTGAAATCAGTTCCAGAGGTAAAGGGTAACCATAGATCATAGTCTCGGGGTTTCTCAAGTCTCTTTCTGACCAACAAAGCTAACCTTTTTAAAAAAAAATTAAATAATTTTGAGTTTTGTTCATCATTATCTCTCATTCTATTCAGGATCTTCTAATGTGATTCCTTTCAGAGTAGGTGTCAGGGGTAGCTGAGCATCATCTAGATTTCTGGTCTCAGGATTGTGGAAACTGGTGTTCATGTGATGTTCCATTGGACTGTTTCCAAGAAACTTCATTTTTTATCACTCTTTTTATCTATGCACAGGGAGAAACAAATACTTGCACCTTAGTTGGCTATTCAACAGTGTTAAAGATTTTAGCATCTACTCACAAAAGTATGATGTAGACTGCTGTCTTTGTGGGCTTATTGTTGTTAGGTGCCATCGAGTCAGTACCAACTCATAGTGGCCAGATTCTATTAATAATATTGTTCAATTCATGAAAAAAAAACTCTTGTTAATTTCAGATGTCTTTGAATCTTTGTGACCCCATGTAAATCAGAACAAAACATTGTGAGGTTTTGTGCAATTCTCTGAACTTTTGCTATGTCTAGATCAATTGTTGCAGTCATTGTACTAATTCATCTTGCTGAAGGTCTTTCTCTTTTAAGCTGGCACTCTATTGATCCTAACATGATATCCATCTTCAGTGATTGGTCCCTCCTGATATCACACCCAAAGGATGTGAAACAAAATCTGTCCATCTTTGCTTCTAAGAAGCATTCTAGCTATACATATTCCAAAACAGATTTGTTCATTCTTCTGGAAACCGATGGTATAATCAATATTTTTGCCAACACATTAACTCAAATATAACATTTCTTCTTCATCCAATTATTTTTATTCATTGTCTTGCTTAACTTACATATGAGGCAATTGAAAATATCATGGTGCATGTTTAATTTCTTTTAGAAGGATGAGAAAAGTTAAGGGTGCATTTCTTAGGTCTACAGCACTTCACAAGTACACATCTCTCTGGCATTTAGCACCTTGACGTAGCCTCTGGCCTGCTTGGACAACACTACAAAACACTTTTAGGATTGTTAATAACTGCTGGTAAAAGCCCTAAGAGAACTCCACTCTGCTATGTCTCTGACCAAAGGCACTCAGCTTTAACTCTGTGGATCAGCGAACCTAGCTACCCCGATTAAGTGCCTGGAAGCACTCTACTCCACAAGAGAACTTCCTGCCAAAGCCACTCAGCTTAACTTGCTCCTTGGGCTAGGAAGCCCAGTTCTCTGTCTTCTGTTCTGCCTCTTGATCTGGTGCCACTCTTTAACCAGTTTCCTAGCGTCACAGCTTTCTGTCTCTGGGTTGAGGAATTTCAAAGCTCAGAGAACTCAGCATTAACATCCAGCAAGGTCTAGAACAGC
>NW_006408843.1:824287-840038 GCF_000296735.1 Chrysochloris asiatica
AAATAAAGCTTCGTCTGAACTTTAAAAAAAAAAAAAAGGACATGCTCCAATTCCAGCTCTTATTATTGATGGTAGTGAAATGGCTCCCTTCTGCTATTGAGATGATTCATTTTATACCAAATAAGTGTGGGATATTTACTCCTTAGAATTCCAAAGAAAAAGTATAGTATTACAATGAAATGTAAAAAGGTCTGGAGTCAGAAAACCAAAAAGGAAGACCATGTTCAGTATTTCTTATGCTGAAAAAACTGAAAATTTTGCTGAAAAAGTCAAGTCTTGCATTGCAATGCTGAAGGATTTTGTGGACAAAATATTGAATGATGCAGTAAGTATCAAAAGAAGATGGAAGAAGTATATTGAGTTACTGTACCAAAAACAATTGGTCAGTGTCCAACCATTTCAAGAGGCAACATATAATTAAGAACCGATGGTATTGAAGGAAGGAGCCCAAGTTCAAGTTATACTAAGGCATTGGCAAAAAATAGGCTCCAGGAATTGACAGAATACAAATTGAAATCTTTCAACAAACTGATACCACACTGAAAGACATCACTAGTCTGTGCCAAGGAATTTGGAAGTAAGGTGCCTAATCAACAAATTGGAAGACATCCAAATGTTTGCTCATGCCAAAGAAAAGTGAACCAAAGAAATGCAGAAAACATTGAACTAATATCACTAATATCACATGCAAGTAAAATTTTGTTGAAATCAGATGCAACAGTGCATCATCAGAGAGCTATCTGAAATTGAGCCAGGATTTGAAAGAGGATGTGGAACAAGGTATACCACTGCTGATGTCAGATGAATCTTAGATGAAAGCAGAGAACACAAGAAAAATGTTTAATCAAACTTCATTGACTCTTCAAAGGCATTTGACTGTGTGGATCACAACAACTATGGATAACATTGCAAAGAATAGGAATTTCATAATACTGAGGTATACTCATGAGGAACTTGTGCATAACCGAAGAAGCAGTCTATTGAGTAGTACAAGAAGATACTGAATGGTTTAAAATTAGGAAAGATAAACATCAGAGTTGTATCTTTTCACGATATTATTCAATCAATATGCTGAGCAAACAATCCAAGAAGCTGGATTATATTATAAAGAACATGTCATTGGGATTGGAAGAACACTCATTAACAATATGTGATATAAAGATAACACAACCTTGTTTGCTGGAAGTGAAAGGGTTTTGAAATACTAATGATTATCAAAGACTACAGCTTTAAGTATGAATTGCACCTCAATGTAAATAAAATAAAAGTCTTCACAATTGGACCAATAATTAACATCATGACAAATGGAGTAAAGATTACAGTTTTCAAAGATTTCATTTTGCTTGGATCCATAATCAATATTCATGGAAGCAGCAATAAAGAAATCAAACAACATATTGCATTAGGCAAATCTGCTGCAAAGGATTTCTTTAAAGTCTTCGAGAGCAAAGATGGCACGCCCAGGACTAAGAGGTACCTGACCCAAGCCATAGTATTCCAATCCCTTCATATATATGTGGAAGTTGTACAATTAATAAGGAAGATTATAGAAGAATCAATCTATTTGAATTATGGTATAGGCAAAGAATATTGAAAGTACAATGAACTGCCAGAAGAACAAACAAATCTGTTTTCAAAGAAATAGGGCCAGATTGCTCGTAAGAAGTGAGAATGACAAGACTTTGTCTTTTGCGTTTTGGATACGTTGTCAGGAAGGATGTGTCTCTGAAGAAGGGCATGCTTAGTAAACGGAATGATCAGAGGAAGAGAGGATGTCACTCATTGAAGTGGATTGGCACAGTGACAGCAATAATGGGCTCACACAGAAAAACAATTGTGAGGACCAGGTAGTGTTTAATTCTTCTGTACAGAGAGTTGCTATAAGTTGAAACCAACTCAACAGCATCTAACTACTACAACAACCTATATATGGATTTTGATGAGGTCTCTTAGTTTTGTAATTGCTTATAAAAATGATTTTTATGGAATTCACATTGGAAGAGTAATATGTTAAGATTAAGGTTGTTGTTAGGTGCCGTCGAGTCGGTACCCACTCATAGTGATCCTATGCACAACAGAATGAAATACTCCCCAGTCCTGCACCAACCTTACCTTCCTATTTTTGAGCCCATTGCTGCTGTCACTGTGCCAATTCATCTCATTGAAGTATCTTTCTCTTTTTCACTGATCCGCTATTTTATCAAGCATGATGTCCTTCTTCAGGGACTGGACCCTCCTGACAATGTGTCCAAAGTATGAAAAACGAAGTCTGACCATCCTGGCTTTTAAGGAGCATTCTGGCTGTACTTCTTCCAAGATTAATGCAGGGACAGTTTATATAGATAAACAAGAACTGGGCAACAGGGAGAAGATAAACATAATAAAAGTGTAAACTATAAGGGATTTAGAACTACCATTCAAATTCTTGGAGCTATGATATGGAATTATTTATAATCAGTCGGTCAGTAAACTTAATGACTTTAAGAATGGGTGGGTTATATTCACAATATGCATAAACTTATTTTGACAAATTCTGATGATAAACATAAAGATTAGTGCTGTAAGTGTTGATTAAAAAATGAAATGTTTCTAATTATTAAATAAGTCAATGTGAGAGGATAGGAATGAAGTTTTAATTTTTCTCTGCCTTTCTTCATTTTCTCTTTCATCACTTTTATTTGTACGTATCAGCAATATTTTAAAAGCAAGGTAGATTCAGGACAGGGATGACATTATAAAATGATGCTTCTGGTTTGTATCAGACATACTTCTTTAATCCATAATAAGATGTGCTTCAAACTGACGCAGAAAGCATTAACAAAGAGGATAGCTGAAGCTAATCTGTTCATAAATAATTATAAACAAACGAATTGTTTACTTAGTCTGCAATGTTTGGGAGTCAATTATGTTCCAATTTTCAGAGCCTTGCAACCACACAGCCAGTTTGCCACCAGAATTTGTTTTCCTGATGCAAATCACAAGTTCTTTTTTAAATAGACTTGTATCTCACAACCAAAGCTTATCTGTTTCTCTAGCAATTTGAGAGAACAGTAGTAATGAGGTTATCAATAAATCACCTTAATATCAGGCTCTGTTTGTATGGTCATGCTCTGGAGAAATATATTTAGGTTTCAGTAAATGAATCCAGTTATAACATTTATTTCAGGGTGCATAGAAGAAGTAATTTTATATAGGCACACTGAATAGTTAATGACAGATTTCTCCCTCTTTACCTAATGAATTTCCTAGTACAGTAATTTGGCATAGAAGGCAAAGTGTCTCTCTTTTAGGTTGCTTAGTGTCACTTAAGTATCCTCACAACCTAAAAGAAAAATAAGTCAATTTATTACGTAAGGATGAAAGTGGGTGTCCTGTCATCCTTAAGTAATAAATTTACTTATTACTTACAAGGGATATTATGGGTAATATCACTCTTCAATACTTGAAACATCCTAAAGACATCAAGGCTATGTTCAAAGTCCTCCTGAACTTTTACCTTATTTGCTCCTGCATTCCTTATATAGTAGATTTTTTTTTATGCAATAAAACTTGTGAAAACTGGACCTGTGTAAGACAGGAACCTGTCAGAGCAAGAAAACTGAAAAAAAAATTTCCTCTAAGAAGAGTGATAGAAAGTATTAAGACTACATGCACCCCATCACATTCAAAACTCTCACAAGACCTGAAAATCAAAAACAAGACAGACCCATCAAATTCACCTCTCATAGGTTTCACTGTACTTGTACTATTATCTGTATTATTATTTTAAATCAATGGTTTCTGGTGATTTAAAAATAATTCAAGAACTGAGGAAGTGAGTAAAGAAAATGATATGGTGCATCCTACTTATTGTCCCTGTCAGTAATCCAGTTCTTAAGGGAAATCACTAAATAGATTGCTGTATAAATACAAAATTACTGTGGCATAAACAAATACGCTGTTGTTGTTGTTGGATGCCTTCAAGCCAAGTCCAAATCAAAGAGACCTTATGTATAATGCATTAAAATGTTGCTCTGTTCCTGGGATAGTCTTACAACAGTAGGTGTGTTTGAGCCATTGTAGTAGTCATTGTATCAATCCATCTCATTGAGGGTTTTCCTCTTTTTCACTGACTCTCTACCAAGCATCCTACACATCTGTCAGTTTGTCATACTGTGGTGACTTGTCTGTTGCTGTGATGCTCTGGTGCCTCTGATGTTTCAAATACTAGCAGATTCACCCATGCTGAAAATGTTTCATTGGAGCTTCCAAACTAAGAGCAGACTACAAAGAAGAAAGGGGAAATCCACTTCTCAGGAATAAACCACTGAAGGCCTAATGAATAGCAGAGAAATGTTGTTAGGAATACTGTCAGAAGATGAGTTCCTCAGCTTAAATAGCACTCAAAATATTATAGACAAAGAACTGCTGCCTCAAAGTAGAGTCTACCTTAATAATGTGGATGGAGCAAAGCTTTTGTTACCCTCAGTTCCTTGTGGGGCTTGACTTAAAATGGTAAGAAACAGCTGAACCATCCATTAATTATCAAACGTACAAAGTATGAATCTTGGAAATGGGAATTCATCAAAAATTAAATGTAATGCATAAATATCAATACTTTAAGCATTAATGAACAGAATGGACAAGTGTTAACTATTTTGAGTCAGGTAATTCTCTGGTTTACTATACTGGGAAGAAAAATTGAAGAGGAGTGGAGTCCCATTCACTCAAAAAAAAAAAAAAATTCAAGCTCTACCTTGAAATAAAATGCTGCCTGTGATCAGGTAATATCTATATGCCTAAAAGCAAGACCATTTAATATGACCAAAAGTTAAATTTACACACTAATCACCAAAAGCTATGATGTGGAAACTAAAGCATTCTACCACCTTCTTCAATGTGAAATTGTTCAAACATGTAATCAAGATGCATGAATAACTACTTGTGATTGGAATGCAAAAGTTGGAAGCAAATAGGAGGGATTGGTAGAAGGAAAATATGACCTTGATGATAGAAATGATACTGGAATCACATGATGAACTTTGCAAAACCAATGGCATTCGTTTAAAATAACTTTTTACAACAACAGAAACAACAAAGACACATGTGGACCTTATCAAATGGAATATACAGGAATCAAATTGATTACTAGAAGTCAAATATGAAACAAACTATCCATTGTCAAATGAAAGTTCATGCTGAAGTTGAAGAAAATTAAAGGAAGTCTAAGAGAGCCAAAATATGGCATAGAGTGTATCCCACTTGAATTTAGACACCTTCTCAAAAACAGATTTGATACATTAGATACCAATGAACCAAGACTGGAGGAGTTGTGGGATGATGTTAAGAACATCATACAGGAAGAAAACCAAAGGTCATTAAAGACAAGAAAGAAGGAAAATACAAAATGGATATCAAAAGAGACTCTGAAACTTGCTCTTGAACATATAGAAGTGAAAGCAAATGGTAAAAATGATGAAGTTAAAAACTTGAAGGAAAAGTTTCAAAGAGCAGCTCTAGAAGATAAAGTATGATAAGGAAATGTGCAAATATCTGGAGTTAGAAAACCAAAAGGCAAATACACACTCAGCATTTCTCAAACAGAAATAACTGAAGAAAAAATATAAGCCTCAAATTGCAATCTTGAAAAATTCTATGGGCAAAATATTGGATGACTCAGGAAGCATCAATAGAAAATGGAATTTGTACACAGAGGCACTGTACCAAAAGAACTGGTTGACATTCAACCATTTCAGGATGTGGTATATAATAAAGAATTGGTGATATTGAAGGAAGAAGTCCAAGCTACACTGAAAGCTCTAGTGGAAAACAAAGCTCCAGCAATTGACAGAAAATCAAATGAAATATTTCACTAAATGGATGTATTGGTGGTAGCAATCACTAGTCTATGCCAAGAAGTTGGAAGACACCTACCATGCCAATTAACTGGAATAGTTTCATATTTGTGTCCATTCCAAAGGAAGGTGACCCAAGAATATGCAGAACTTATCAAAGAATACCATTAATATCATGTTCAAATAAAATTATGTTGAAGATAGTTTTAAAAATGGGTGCAGAATTAAGCTGACAATAAGCTGCCAGAAATTCAAGCAAGATTTAAAAGAGGACTTGAAATAAAGGATATTATCAATGAAGTCAAATGGATCTTGGTTGAAAGCAGAGAATACCAGAATGATGTTTACTTGTACTTAATTGACTATCCAAAGGCATTTGACTGTGTGTAGATCCTAACAAGCTATGGATACCATTGAGAAAAATGAGTATTCCAGAACACTTAATATCACTCATGAGGAACATGTACATATACCAAAATGCAGTTATTTCTACAGAGCAAGTGGATATGGACTAGTTTAGAATCAAGAAAGATGTGGGCCATCATTTCACCATATTTTTTCACGTCTTCATGTATGAGGTTTTTGATGTCATTCCACAACTCCTCTGGCATTAGGTTGTAAGTGTCTAATGCATCAATTCTGTTATTGAGGTGGTCTCTAAATTCAGGTAGCATATATTCAAGGTCATATTTTGGCTTTTTGGGCTTGTTTTAAATTTCTTGGGTGATTACCATCAAGCTGCTTCCTTGAAGTCAAGTTAATCTTAATGATGTGGATGGATCAAAGCTTTTGGAACTTTAAATTGCTGATATGGCACAATTCAAAATGAGAATCTGCTGTTGTCGTTGTTAAGTGCCATTGAGTCAGCTCCAATTTGTAGCAACCCTGTATAGGGGTTTCCAAGGTTTGACTGGTGAGTTTCAACCACTAACCTTACAGTTTGTAATCCAGTGCTTATCTTGAAGCTCCACACCTGGACTCTATGAAAATAAATGAAAAAATGAAAATAAGCAGGTGTAAATATTCATTAGTAGCCATGGAATGAATGAAGGATCAATCTAGTATAAATGGAAGTCATCAAAAACTAAATGGGAGGTGTAAAGATCGATATTCTAAGCATAATTGTTGTCGTTAGGTGCCATAGAGTCAGTACTGACTCAAAGTGACCTTATGCACAACAGAACAAAACACTTCCCAGTTCTGCACCAACCTCACAATCATTGCTATGCTTGAGCATATTGCTGTTGTCACTGTGCCAATCCATCTCATTGAGTATCTTCTATTTTATCCGACTGTCCACTTTACCAAGCATAATGTTCTTCTCCAGGGACTGGTCTCTACTGATGATATGTCTAAATTAAGAGAGATGAAATCTGGCCATTCAGGCTTGCAAGGAGTATTCTGACTGTACTTCTTCCAGCACAGATTTATATGGTATTTTGCAGGGCCATGGCACATTTAATATTCCTATCTAATGTCATAAATCAAATGCATCAATTTATTTTGATCTTCCTTATTCACTGTCCAACTATTACAAACTATCATATTATTGAAAATACCATGACTTGGGTTAGGCACATCTTAGTCCTCAAGCTGACATCTTTGTTCTAGAACACGTTAAAGAGGTCCTGTGCAGATTTGCCTAATGCAATACATCCTTTGATTTCTTGATTGCTGCTTCCATGAGCGCTGATGGCTGATCCAAACAAAATGAAGTCTCTGAACACATTAATCTTTTCTCCATTTATATGTATGTGATTTATCATTCCAGTGGTGAGGATTCTTGTTTTCTCTACATTAGATGCAACCCATACAGAAGGCTGTATTCTTCAATCTTCATCAATAAGTATTTTAATAACTCTTCACTTTCAGCAATCAAAGTTATATAATCTGCATATCACAGGTTGTTAATATGTCTTCCTCCAATCCTGATACCAAATTTTTCTTCATATAATCCAGTTTCTTGAATTATTTGCACACATACAGATTGAATAAGTATGCTGACAGAGTGCAACCCTTGCACACACCTTTCTAATTTTAAGCCTTTCGGTGTTCCCATGTTCTGTTTGAACAACTGCCTCTTGTTCTATGTACAAGTTCTTCATGAAGTCAATTTAGTATTCCAGAACACTCATTCTCCATAATGTTATCCATAGCTTGTCAAGATTCACACAATCGAAAGCCTTTGCATAGTCAATAAAGCACATGTAAACACCTTTCTGGTACTCTCTGCTTTCAGCCAATATCCATCTGACATCAGCAATGATATTCTTTGTTCTAAGTCCTTGTCTGAATCTAGCTTGATCCTCTGACAGTTCTCAGTCAATGTACAGTTACAGTCATTTAAAAATTATCTTTAGCAACATTTTACTTGCATACAATTGTAAAATATTTCTGGATGATTTGCACAGTCTGTTGGTCACCACTCTTTGGAATGGGGCCAAATATGGATCTCTTCCAATCAGTTGGGTTTGTAGCTGTCTTTCAAATTTCTTGGATGAGTGAATGCCTCCAGTGCTGCATCAGTTTTCTGAAAGATTTCAATTTGTATTCCATAAATTCCTGCTGTCTTGTTTTTTGCTGTCTTGTTTTTGCCATTGCCTTCAGTGCACCTTGAACTTCTTCCTTCAGTATCTTTGGCCTTTGAGATGATTTCACATCAACCATTTCTTTTTGGTACAGTGACTCAGTATATTCCTTTCATCTTTTTTTTTAATATATATGCTTTCTGCATCATGCAATATTTTGCCTTTAGAATCCTTCTATATTGCATTTCAAAGCTTGAATATTTTCTTCAGTTCCAACAGCTTGAGAAATGCTGAATGTGTTCTTCCATTTTGGTTTTCTAGTGCTGAGTTTTTCAGATTACATTATAATATTTGACTTTGTCTTCTAGAGCTGATCCTTGCAATTTTCTATTCATCTCCTTTACCTTCTTATTTCTTTCATTTGCTTTAGCATCCTTATGCTAGAGAGCAAGTTTTAGAATCTCTTCTGACATCCATTTGGTCTTTTCCTTCTTTCTTGTCCTGTTAATGACCTTTTGCTTTCTTCCTCTATAATGATGTTATACCACAACTCTTCTGGTCTTCAGTCTTTAGTGTCTAATGCATTAAATATCTTCCTCTAATGATCTCTAAATTCAGGTTGGATATATTCTAGGTGATATTTTGGTTCCTGTGGCCTTGTTTTAGTGAGCTGAAATAAACTTGTCTTGGTCATTTTTAATTAATGTGCCACATTCATCATCAAAAAGAGTATTTCAAAAAGTACAATTACGTCTGTGATAGGATAATATTCATATGCCTACAAGGAGTTCTGGTAGCGTAATGGTTACGAATCGGACTATGAACCGCAAGGTCAGCAGTTCGAAACTACCAGCTGTTCCACTGGAGAAAGATGAGGCTTTCTGCTCCCGTAAAGATTTACAGCCTCAGAAACCCTGTACAGGGTCGCTATGAGTCAGAACTGACTCCACGGCACATAACAACAACAACAACAAACAAGGAGACCAGTTAATATAACTATTATTCCAATTTATGTACCAACTGCTTAGGCCAATGATGAAGAAATTGAATAATTTTACCAATTTTTCAGTCTGAAATTGATCAAGTATGCAATCAAGATCCCTGATGATTTGAATATGAAGGTTGGAGACAAAGATGAAAGATACATCATTGGAAAATATGGCCTTGGTGATAGATATTATATTGAAGATAATATTTTGCAAGACCAATAACTAATTCACTGCAACTACCTTAGCAGTGATTGTGAGTATGGTGTAGGGCCAGACCCTAAGTTGTACCTAGGGTCACTGTGATTTGTAACTGACTCCATACCACCTAACAACAACACATTCTTAAATTGAAGTCAAAGTTATGGATCACAGCTGATTTTATGTTTCATAGTACTACAATAAATATGTTTGTACATATTGTTAAATATTCCCTTAAGATGAAGGCCTCTGGAATTACTGAGACCAATGTACACACATGCTTTATTGTCTTCTTAACAGTGTCTCAGCTTCTTTTCTACAAATGAATTATTCAAGTAAAAGCCAAATGATAAATGATTATTTGAAGCAAAAATCAAGACAATTATTTTCCCTCTCTGTCAAATCTACTAATAGCTAAGTCTCTGATTTTCTGGCTTAATTATTCCTTATCTGTGAAGTGAGGGCTTTGGTTATAGAAGGCCCAATTATGCAATGCTTTGAAAATCAAGCTAAACATTTTGTGGTCAAAGAAGTATAACAATGAACTTGAATTAAATATATTCCCTAAAACAGTTGCCAGTATCTTGTTCACTCTGTTCAGGGAGAAGTTACAAATGTGCCTCTACTGAAATTCCTTATCTTATTGAGGCATATTTCCTTGAAAACAGTTTGCTATGCAGGCAATAAAAGAGTTGGCCCTATTAGAGAATTTTGTGCATTGCTCATTTCCCTAATTATTAATGAATGTTGTTCTTCCATCATCACAATTTCATTTCAAACTCATAATTAAATGACTAATAAATGTAAGGTTTTGTATTCAGTAGAGGAAATAACCAAATGATTTCCTATATTTGATGCCATTAGGGTTTATTTAAAGCTCATGGCCTCATTCTTCCTGATGCTGACATCAGGAAGTAGTGGTGGGAAAGAAAAGTAAGAAAAAAGTGGTGGGAAAAAGAAGCTTGCCATATTTTTTGGTTAAATGGATCTTTATTATGACACACCCAAACTTACCTTTTAAAAAAAATAAACAATGTCATGTTGTTTTTATTATTATTATTATTGAAAGAGGAAGGCTTGGTTTATTAAACACAGATCTGTAATAACTTGATCTACATGGAGAAATTTCCTAAATATAATTTAAGCTTCATACCTTTCTCAGCCTATTAAATTGTGATTTAAGTTACTTCTTAACACCATTTAAAATTTGGAAATTGGGGATTTCTTTCTTTCTTGGTAAAAGAGTAAGCTCATTGGAATGTTCTCACAGTTATTTTCCTTAGGTTTTTTGTTTTGTTTTGTTTTTTTTCTTATAGGTTCCTCCTTGGGAAAAATAAAAGATCTACATATTCTAGGTGTGTTTGCAGGTGACAATGATTAGTTGTCACAAATCCTGATGAGTCTTTCATTTTAATGTTGTCATTATTATGCACTATCAAGCTGGTTCTGGCTTATGGTGACTGTGTATAAGCTTTATGAGAAGCAGCTGATAGGTTTGAACCTCTGACCTTGGAGTTAGCAGTCCATTGCTTTCTATAATTATACATCTGCTCTGATTCTATAATACAACAATGGCTTTATTCTTAAACTATACACCTGTTGCAGATTTATGGACCCTAAATAGAAGAAGTCATATTATAGAACAATGATTCTACAGATTTGGTTATTATCAGAATCTCATGAAGGACTAGTAAGAGTACAAAGGTAAAGGCTCTATTCTACTTTAAAATTTCTGGGGAACTAGCTCTTCATTTGATTCTGGTACATGTAAAAGATGGAGAATCATTCTGAAACCTTATTTGAAAGTTTTTACTTATGTTTTTTAATGTATATATGAAAAATCTGAAGCAAAGTTAACATTTTGAGGCCTAAGATGTGCCCGATCTAAACCATGGTATCTTCAGTAGTCTAATATGTATGTGAATGTTGGACAATGAGTAAGGAAGACCATAGGAGAATTGAAGCATTTAAGTTTTGGTGTTGTAGAATATTGAAGGTACCAGGAACTGCCAGAAGAACAAACAAATCTGTTTTGGAAGAAGTACAGTCAGAATATTTTTTGGAAGCCAGGATGATGAAACTTAGTCTTTCATATGTCATGCATGTTATCAGGAGGGACCAGTCCCTAGAGAAGGATATCATGCTTGACACAGTGGAGAGAGTCAGTGAAAGAGAGGAAGACCCCGAATGAGATGGATTGTCACAGTGGCAGCAGCAATGGGCTCAAGCATAACAATTGTGAGGATGCTGCAGGGCCAGACAGTGTTGTGCTCTGTTGTGTACTGGGTCACTATAAATGGCAACCGACTGATGGCATCTAACAACAACATGAAAACTCTGGGAACTTTAATAAAATGCCAAATCTGATTCAGTAGCATTGAGGTGGGAAATGAAATTTTGTCCTTTCAGTCAGTACCCAGATTACGTCTATGCTTTGATCCACAGATCACATAGCAATAAGGAGTCACAGAACATGGTTTACATCTCATTACATAAAACAATTTTTTCAAGCCAGTATAAATTAAAAATTTCCACTTCCAGTAGCACTTATTTAAGAGATAGCAAAGCCAACTGTTGTGTTTTATCGCAATCGGTTCTAACCAAGTGAAGCTTCAGTGAACTTTGAGTGACCCCAATGCCAGATGCTTACTGGACCTAATTGAAGAAACTTTCCTGGTAAAACTAAAAGTTGGACTGTTTTAACAAGTGTGCAGATACCTATGAATTCATTATGTCCAGTGTCTCTCCAGTGTACCAGATTTTAAGGCTTACTGTAATTATGAACTCCACTTTTCAACATATAAGCCCCCCTTCTTTCGCACAGCAAATGATTCAGTGACATTCTTCACTGGTGTGTGTTTCCTTGCTAGGAAAGTTACAGTTTCAGTTTGATTTTTTTTAAAGTTCTGGAAGTCTCTGTTTCATTGTTTGGCACTGGTTTTAAAATCACAATTGCCATACAATAGTGATTTGTAAGTTGCTGTAATGCCAGAAACTATGCCTCTGGTTCTTCAAACATCAACACGGTCACCCATGGAGGACATGTACCAGCAAAACTTCCAGCCTAAGAAAAGACTAGCAAGAAGGACTCGGTGGTCCTCTTTTAAAGGGTTAGCTTCTGAAAACCACATGAATAGCAGTGGAACGTTGTCAGATATAGTACTGGAAGATAACCTCTCAGGTTGGAAGGTAATCAAAATACAACTAAGGAAGAACTACCTACTCAATGGCATTAATGGAGCAAAACTTTTGGTATTTGTTCATAGGGAATGACATAAAATGAGAAGAAACATTTACAAATATCATTAACTAGAAGATGAAATGTTTGAAATATGAATCTAGGAAAATTTGAAGTCATCAAAAAATAAATGGAATGCATAAAGGCCAATCTCCTAGTAATTGCCATTGTTGTTGTTGTTGTTGTTAAGTGCCGTCGAGTCAGTTCTGACCCATAGCCACCCTGTACAGGGTTTCTGAGGTTGTAAATCTTTACAGGAGTAGAAAGCCTCATCTTTCTCCCACGGAGCGGCTGGTAGTTTCAAACCGCTGACCTTAAGGTTCGCAGCCCGATTCATAACCACTATGCTACCAGAGCTCCATTGTTGTTAGTTGCCATCAAATCAGTTGTGACTCATAAGGATCCTATGGAAAATAGAACAAAACAATGGCTGGTCCTATGCCATTCTCACATTCATTGCTATGCTTGAGCCCATTTATTGCTACCACTGTGTCAAATACATCTTGTGGAGGTTCTTTCTAGTTTTCCTTGATCCTCCACTTTACCACACATGATGTATTTCTCCAGAGACACATCCCTCCTGACAACATTTCCAAAAAATGAAGGACAAAGGAAGTCTCACTCTCCTCTCTTCGAAAGGACATTCTGGCTGTAAGTCTTCCAAGTCAGATTTGTTTGTTCTTCTAGCAGTTCATGGTATTTTCCATCTGCTTCCCAACACCATGATTTAAATGCATTGATTCTTCTAAGGTCTTACTTATTCATTGTCCAACTCTCACATGCCTATGAGGCAATTTAAAATATCATGGTTTGTGTCAGTTGCACCTTAAATCTTCAAAGTGAATCTCTGCTCTTTAACACATTAATTAGGTATTCTGCAGCAGATTTGCCCAATGAAATATATCATTTGATTTCTTGGCTACTGCTTCTATATATGTTGCTTGTGGGTCCAAGAAAAATGAAATCTTTGACAACTTCAATCTTTTCTCCATTTATCATGATATTTAGAATTTTCATTTTCTTTATAATGACATGTAATCAATACTGAAGTCTGTAGTCTTTGGTCTACATCAGTAAGTATTTCAAGACTTTTTCATTTCTAACAAGCAACATTCTGTAATCTGCATATAACAGGTCATTTAGGGAGTCTTCCTCCAAACCTCATGCCACATTCTTCTTTATATAATCCTGCTTCTTGATTATTTGTTCAGCATAAAGACTGAATGGCTATGGTGAAAGATCACAATCCAGGCACACACCTTTCCTAATTTGAAACCATTCAGTATCTCATAGTTTCCTCATATGCATGTGAAAGCTGGAAACAATGAATAAGGAAGACGATAGAAGAACTGATACATTTAAATTATAATGTTGGAGAAGAATATTGAAAGTAACAGTTCAATTGGACTGCCAAAAGAACAACCAAATCTGTGTTGGAAGAAGTACACCCAGAATGCTCCTTAAAAGCCAATAAGTCAAAATTTTGTATCTTACATTTCAGAAACGTTATTAAAAGGAACTAGTCCCTTGAGAAGTACATCATGCTTGGTAAAGTCGAGGGTCAGCGAAAAAGAAGAAGATCCCCCAACAAAACAAATTGGTACAGTGGCAGCAGCAATGGGTTCAAATGTAACAATTGTCAGGATGGCACAGGGCCAGGACCAGGTAGTGTTTTATTTTGTTGAGCATAGGGTCACTATGAGTCAAAACCAACTCAATGACACCTAACAAAAACAATCCCTTCTCTACTCAAAGGACTGCCTCTTGCTCTATGTACAGGTTCATCGTGAGAAAAATTAAGTGTTCTGAAATATCCATTCTTTGCAATGATGTCTATAGTTTGTCATGATTCATACAGTCTTTGCACAGTCAATAAAGCACAAATAAACATTTTTCTGGTAGTCTTTATTTTTAGCCAAGATCCATCTGATGTCAGTAATGATATCCTTGTTCCATGACCTCTTCAGAACCTAGCTTGGATTTTCTGTCAACTCACTGTTGCATGTCATATTAATGATATTGTTTAGTAATGATATTTTTTGGAATCATTGGCTCATCTTTCTTTGGATTGGACACAAATATCGAGCTCTTCAAAAAGTTGGACAGTTTCAAATTTCTTAGCATAGACTAGTGAGTACCTTCAGCACTATGTGAATTTGTTGAAACATTTCCATTTGCATTCTGTCAAACCTGTATAGGGTTTCTGAGGTTTCATCCAGCTGCTGGATTTAAAGTGCTGACCTTGTGGTTAGTAGTTCACTGTTTATCCTATATTGGCACACCTTTGATATTGCAACCCAAAGCTAGAATATTCTCTTCCATTCTTTCAGCTTGAGGAATGTTGAGTGTGTTTTTCCTTTTGGGCTGTCTAACTAAATACTTTTGCACATTTCATTGTTATACTTTACTTAGTCTCCTCTAGATACCCTTCAAAATTTTCTACTAATCTGTTTTACTTCATCATTTCTTCTAATTACTTTAGTTTCTTTATGCTCGAGAACAACAAGGACAACAATCTTTATGGAGAAGAGTTTGGTGATTCATACTGTAAACACTGGACTGCAGACTGATCAGTCAACAGTATCAGTCCACTGGAGGCTACATGGAAAAGGGATGGAATTTTTTGCTCCCACAAAAATTCAAACCCTTAAGAACACTATGTTGTTGTTGTTAAGTGCCATCGAGTGGGTACCGACTCATAGCGACCCTATGCACAACCAAATGAAACATTGCCCAGCCCTGGACAAACCTTTCAATTGTTGCCACACTTGAGCCTATTGATGCTACCACTTTGCCAATGCATTCCTTTGCCAATGCATAGTTGAGGGTTTTCCTCTCTTTCATGAACCTTCCACCTTACCAAACATGATATCCTTCACCAGTGACTTGTCCTTCCTGACGATATGTGCAAAGTATGAAAGATGAAGTCTGGCAATCCTAGTCTCCAAGGAGCACTCTGGATGT
>NW_006408843.1:840823-842285 GCF_000296735.1 Chrysochloris asiatica
CAATAAATCCCAGGTAAACATCTCTCTGGCATTCTCTGCTTTCAACCAAGATTCCTTGGACATCAGCAATGATATCCCTCATTCCACATCCTCTTCTGAATCTGGTTTGAACCTCTAGAAGTTCTCTGTCAATGTATGCTTGCAGCTGTTTCTGTATTACCTTTACTAAAACTTACTCTCATGGCATATCAAAGATATTGCCTAATGATTTCTGCATTCCATTGGGTCACATCTTATTGGAATGGGCACAAATACAGATCTCTTCCAATCAGTTGGCCAGATAGCTGTAAATCAAGCCTCAACTTTTGTTATTGAAGGATTCTCTGAGCAAATTATTGAATGATGCAGAAAGCATCAAAGCAAGATGGAGGACTTCTGGTTTGGGGGTGGAAGAAGTAGAGACAGGTAAAGGAGGCTCCTTGGTGGAGGTGGGATAAAAACAGAGAAAGCACTTTCTCAGAGCAGTTCAGAGCTTTGGATCTAATGTAAGGTGGGAGCATCAGTTTTCCACACCCACCAGTGGAGAAATCTGAGTGTGGAAGGAATACACATCAATTTCTGAATCAATTGGGGTGCTGCATGTGGGCCCTCAGCCTGGGCTGAGATCAGAGGGTGGGGCTATAGCCGGGCTGATACAGTGCTGGAGCCACAGAGCAGCATCTGGAAAAAGAGGTGTGATGGCTTTCTGCATTTTTCATTCCTCCTCTCCCCTGTCACAACCCCTCTGCACAGCCCGGGTAAATTCAGGTGGATGGGAACACACCCCCAAAAGGGCCCAGCATTGTGCCAACAGTTTTCCAACAGCACATGGAGAAAATCCTTGTAAGCCCCAGCGGCCCCACGAGCTAATCATTTGGCTACTTTTTATGACATCTGAATCTAAGATTCAGCCCTAAAGTCGAACTGGGCAGGACCCTTTATTTCTGCCTTACCTAAAAGGACACAGCAGGTCTGGTCATACAGCAAAACGGTATGCACACCTTGTAAAACTGTAATATAAAAAGCAAGAGTCAACACCAATGATTATATACAAGGATGTAGCTACTTTGAAAATTACACGTGCATACGCAGATACCTAACTGTAGATAAAAATGGCGGACAATCTTTCTTCCATTCATTTCTCAATATCTATCTGCATATCTCCATGGTGGTGACTAGAGGAGGGGTTTGAGTGAGTGGACACCCCCACCCACTGCTGGAGTGTTCTACCATGCACTCACACTGAATTGCACAACAAAGGATACTGGACACTTAGCACAGTTTTATTTTTATTTTTGAGTGGTGGTTATTGTCTATGCTTTTATATTGTTTCTGGGTTTGGCCTAACTTTTTTCCTGGGAGTGTGAGCTGTCCACCATGGGTAACCCTGCCGGTATTTAAAATACCAGTGGAATAGCTTTCAGAATCACAGTAACTCACTAGCCACCACAGTACGACAAACAGACAGACAAGAGATGTCTAC
>NW_006408843.1:847438-849979 GCF_000296735.1 Chrysochloris asiatica
AGATAGATGTTTTTTAACAAAAGGAGGGGAGTGATTGATCTTGCAGTCCAGGAACAGAGGACCCTGGGACCATCAAAGGAGAAGAGCCGAATGCAGGACCCTATCCAGAGAAGCAGTGATGCCAGAGATGGAGGCAAAGATGATGACAGGGTACTGAGTGTTTCGGTGTACATTCCCTGCTGCCCCCTGCCCCCCCCAACAAAAAAACAAAACAAAAAACAGAGGGAATGGAAGCAAATGATGTTGAAAGATGATGCATGCAGGGGATTGTAATTATTGCAATTAAACGAAATATGGTAAGATGAATGTAAAGCGAATGTTCTCCCATACAAACTATCACTCAATTCACAATAACAACTTAAAATAATAATTAAAATAAAAGTGAATGGAGGCCAGTACTCAGAGCCTGCTGATTTTATGTCTCTCTTCAGTGTTTTTACTATTTAGACTCTTCACATTTTATACTTTAAGAAATAAAAATTAATTTAAAAAATTAAATATAAAGTAAAAGAAGATGGAAGGAATACACAGAGTCACTGTACCAATGTACCAAAAGGAAATAGTTGATGTTCAACCATTTCAAGAGGTAAGAACCCTATGTATGGTCACTATTGGTCAGAGGCTACTTGATGACATTTGAAAACAACAACAAATGTTCAAGAGCAATTTTCACAATCTCATCTGAAACGATTTTGTTCTTTATTTCTTCCTTGTCTTTTTAATGACCTTTTGCTTTTTTCATGTATTATGTTTTTGATGTCACCCTACAACTCTTTTGGTTTTCAGTCATTAGGATCTAATACATCAAATTTGTTCTTGAGATGGTCTCAAAATTCAGGTGAGATATAATTAAGGTCATATTTTGGCTCTCATGAACTTATTTTAATTTTCTTCAGCTTCAGCCTGACCTTGCATATGAGCAATGGATGCTTTGTTTGAAGTCAGACCTTGGACTTATTTTGACTGATGTCATTGAGTTTTTTCATTGTCTCTTCCTACAAATGTAGTCAATTTTATTCTTATGTATTCCATCTTGTGAGGTCCACATGTTATTTAATAAAAGGTATTTGCAATGAATAAGCCATTGGTCCTGCAAAATTCTATCATGTGATCTGCAACATCATTGCTATCACCAAAGCCATTAATTTCTAACTACTGCCCATTCATCTCTGTTGCCAATTTTCACATTCCAGTCACCAGTGACTGCCAATGTATCTTGACTGCATGTTTGATGCATTTCAGACTGAAGAAGTTGGAAAAATGTACTGCCTTCATTCATAAGGTTTTCATTGCTAACCATTCAGAAACGGTCTGCATCTTCTTCTTCCTGTCTACCTCAGTATAGAAACTCTGCTGAAACATGTTCAGCATGGATAACCCTGCTGGTGGCATTGCTTCTAACACGATGAAATTACACAAGCCACCACAATATGACAAACTGACTGACAAGTGGTGTATTCTAGGCATTGATGAGCTGAAATGGACAGGATTGGACATTTTGAATTGGACAATTATATAGTTCACTCTGCTAGGAACGACAAATTCAAGAAGAATGGTATCGTAGTCATCATCAAAAAGAACATTTCAAGATGATTCTGGTAGTACAATGCTGTCAGACAGGGTAATATCTAGATGTCCGGGCAGGAAGACCAGTTAATAGAACTATTTTGTTGTTGTTAGGTGCCATTAAGTTGGTACCTACTCATAGTGACCCTATACACAACACAATGAAACATTGCTCAGTCTTGGGCTAACTTCACCATTGTTGCTACGTTTGAACCCATTGCTGCTTACCCTGTGCCAGTCAATCTTGTTGGGGGTCTTCCTCCTTTTCCCCTACTGTCTACTTTACCAAAAACAGTAGCCTTCTCAAGAGACTGTTTCCTCCTCATAATATATCTGAAGTATAAGAGACGAAGTATGCAATACTGGCTTCTAAACAGCATTCTGGCTGCACTTTTCCAACACACATTTGTTCATTATTTTGGCGGTCCATGGTACTTTTATTACTCTCTTCCAATACCATAACTCAAATGCATCAATTATTTTATGATTACTAATTGTTCAACTTTCACATGCATAAGAGGTTTTTTGAAAATACCATGGTTTGGGTCAGGAGCATCTTGTTGTCAAACAGACATCTTTAGTACTCACACTTTAAAGAGGTCTTGTGCAAATTTGCCTAATGCAATACATCATTTAGTTTCTTAACTGCTGCTTCCATGAGTATTGATGGTTGATCCAAGAAAAACGAAGTCTTTGAAAACTTCAATCTTTTCTCCATTTATAGGGATGCGGTTTATTTGTCCAGGGGTGAGGATCTTTGTTTTCTTTACAATGAGGTGCAACTCATACTGAAGGCTTTGGTCTCTGATCTTCATCAGTAAGTATTTTAAGTTCTATTCACTTTCAACAAGCAAAGTTGTATCATGTGCATATTTTAGGTTATTAATGAGGCTTTCTCCAATCTTGATGCCACGTTTTTTTCATATAATCCAGCTTCTCAAATTATTTGCACAGCAAACAGATACAATAAGTATG
>NW_006408843.1:850789-883266 GCF_000296735.1 Chrysochloris asiatica
GTCCTCAAGCTGACATCTCTGCTCTTCAACACTTTAAAAAGTTCCTGTGCAGCAGATTTGCCCAATGCAATACGTCGTCTGATCTCTTGACTGCTGCTCCCATGATAACAATTACTCATTATTAAATCATAAGAATCTTATCCCCATCACATTTCACCAGGCCCATCTAGACAAGATGAAAACTAAATGGAGACTCTAACTTGCCCCGCACACTCTTAAACTAAACTCCCTCTTGAAACCTTGCAGGCCAGTCACTCTGTGTCTTTATGACCCTCTCATTTAGGTACTCAATGTCTAACTTGCCTGTCCCTATCAACCCTGTATACAGAGGGGATAGGATTGAAACTTGATTGAAGACTCCTGCTCTCTCAGTTGGTATTTTGACCTACTACATCCATAAGTATAGGTCAAGTTCATCATATTATAGCAATTTACACTTGTTTCCTTTATCAAAAAAAATTTTTTTAAATCTTCCTCTAGTCAAGTTCTGATCATCAAGTCATTGAGGTTAGGTCAAATGGGTACTATCTGCAGGTTTGGGCATTCTTGTGCATCTCCCCTCATTTAATAGAAGCTGAATGCTTCACTCTCAGCTCTAGACTTCCATGGCTATGTCCTTGTCCATGGGCTCAGGAATCCCCAGGTGTCACTACACTTCAGACCAACCAGCCCTTCCTCTTTTCTGTTTCATCCCCAGGTCAATGGGAGTCTGTGGAATGTGGTCAAACTCAGCCTGTATCTTCATTTCTGCCTTTTCCCCTCTTCCACTCACCAGTAGACCAGTGTGATCACCAGCATGTGTACATATCTGCTCATGTGCTCCCTTTGAGTTTCAGTCTTGAAGGGGGGTCTGTCCTGAAGAGACTTGATTGTTTGCCTTGATGGTTTCTCAGTGAACAACTTGTTTGTTCTTGTAGTAGCCAATCAGACTGCCATTTTTATTTGGATTTTTCCTGCTGGTCTTTTTTTCAAGAAGTATCTTCTGTTGCTCTAGCTGTTCCAGGCTGATCTGCTTGTCCTTTCCAGTGGGAATGTCCCACCTCAGAAGGTCTGGATAGGGATCAGGATTCTCCCTAAGGTTGTATACACTATAAAGGCTCCACAAGAAGCTTATTTCACTGGGCAAGTTTTAGAATCCCTTTTTAGGTATTCCAATCAGTTATAGGCTGAAGACGGGCTTATAGAATTTATGTAATCATGTTTCCTGATATTGTTTCTATCCCTCTCAAGTGTCTATTTTACAACAGTAGGCAAGGAAAACCAATATTCATAGAAGAGTCAAACATCTTAATATTATTTCCCCTGTTCAGACTATGCTTTGATCCCTGTATCACAGAGCCCTGTTGTTCCAAGGTTGAGCATACATCACTACTTACCTCTCTGTTCCATTTAGCCCATGCAAATCTGCCTCACTGTTCCCCTATCTACCTTCTTCTTCTGTCCCTTTCCCACTTCTTGTGTATTGCCCTCTCCAACATCTAAACAATGATGTGTTTAGCCCTATCCTGTGTTCTGTCTCCCCACCCCTAACCCTCTTCTCCACCACCCTCTGGTAACCAACAAAGTTGTTGTTGTTTTTCCTTTTAGAATGGGTATCTTTTCTTTAACTTTTACAATAATGATCTTATACAATATTTTTCCTTTTGTGACTGACTAATTTCTTCTAGCATAATGTCCTCTAGATTCATCCATGTTATGTGGTGGCTGGGAGCTTCTTTGTTTTTCTTCAAGGTAGCATAATATTCCATTGTGTGTATGTACCAAAGTGTGCTTATCTATTCTTCCATTGATGGCCACTTAGGCTGTTACTATATTTTTGCTATTGTAAATAATGCTGCTATGAACATTGGTGTTCATATAGCTACTCAAAGACCATATATCTTAACTTGATTTATTTTCAAGAAAATAGGAGCATCATTAGAATGTGAGTATGTTGTTGTTGGTGGTGTTAAGTGCTTTCAAGTCGTTCCGACCCATAGCAAACCTGGATAGGGTTTTTGAGGAGCAGCGGGTGAGCTTGAACTGCTGACCTTGTGGTTCAAACTGACTTTGCAGTCCAGTGCATTAATCTATAGTGCCATGCCAGGAATATACATTTATGCATCTTTTATATATCTTTAAAAAATGTAGTCCTTGTGTGGCACTGCAATTGATGTGCTGGACTCCAAGGTCAGTTTGAGCAAAAAGATTTGTAGTTCAAGCTCACCAGCCACCCCTTGGAAAGCCTCTAAAGGGTTGCTGTGAGTCAGAAGTGACTTGACAGCATGTAACAACAACAACGTATATTACTATTGTTGTTGTTGTTATGTGCCATCAAGTCAGTACCAACTCATAGTGACCTTGTGCACAACAGAATGAAACACTGACCAGTCCTGGGCCGACCTCACAATCATTGCTACATTTAAGTCCATTGATGCTGCCACTTTACCAGTCCATCTCACTGGGGGTCTTCCTCTTTTTCTCTGACCTTCCATCTTACCAAGCGTGATATCCTTCTCTTGATAGTATGTCCGAAGTATGACAGACAAGTCTGGTCATCCTGGCTTCCAAAGAGCACTCTGGCTGTACTTCATACAACACAGATCTATTTGTTCTTTTGGTAGTGCATTGTACTTTCAATATTGTCCCCCAATTAAAAAAATATTTTTATATAAATTTATATATCTTATATAAGTATATTTTATGTATTTATATATTGAAAACCCTATAGAACACAGTTCTCTGACACACTTGTCATTGCAATATATATACACATACTCGACAGCACTTAACAACAACAACAGCATGCATATATCACTTCCATTTTTTTATAAAAGCATATAATTAAAGATGAAATCCCTCTATTTATGCATAGGCCTTGAGGTGAACAATTCCATCATCTATATGCTATTTCCCCTAATTAGCTTATATTTTGCAACACAGTATATCTATCTACAATAGAATACAGGAAAGAAAATGTCAGCATTATTTCTTCTTTGAGATTAAGAAAAAGGAAATAGTCTTAAAATACGGTGAAAAAAATTGCATTTAAGTTCTTGCAATAGCAGGAGCTTAAGTTTAGTCAATGCTTTTTTTTTTTTTTAACAACAATAATTTATGTGTGCATAGAAAGAATACAGGTAGAATAAAGGGAAAACAGAATTTTCTTTAGAAATTGTACATTGCCTTTTAAAGAAGGGGAAAAAAAAGATTTCTTGGATGTCTAGGGTTGTGTGCATATGAATTCTGAGAAGAAAAGACAGGATGGGTTTTACCCAGATGGTTCCTTCCAAACTTCTATTTTTATATGAGAAGCACACCGAAAATAAATTATCATAGTTTCTTACTGTCTGTTGCACGTTAAGACTGGATAATTGGCATCTTATTGTTCACACTGGACAAAATGTTACAGGAAGAATGCCATGTGACTTGTGTACCACTGAGTTCTCATGGGAATGAGTAGGTTCTTCTTAGCAAAAGGGGAAAAATATTCAAACAGCATAGTCACAAGGTCACTAGTGACCATTCTCTGTTTAAACTGGAAATCAAGGTAATTTCACATGTTCAATTACATTTTTTTCAAATGTTATTTTTCAAAACTGAGGAAAGGAAATTAAATATTATTTTTTGTCTCAGTATAAAATGCTGTGATATTCAGAGAAAACAATGCAGTAAGACTATGTATTAGTTATTAGCTCTGATTTAGTTTTGTATTTCATGTCTCTCAGGTAGACCTTCCCCATTTGTTTGTGATTGTGAAGAATAATAATAGTAACATGTATTGGCTACTATACTTTGTTTTGCTGCTGCAACAAACTACTACAAATTTAGTGTCTTAAAATAACATAAATTTGTTACATTGGAGTTCTGAAGATCTTAAGCACAAAATAGGTCTCATTATTCTAAAATCAAGATGTGAACACATCTTTTTTTGTCTCTGAAAATCCTACTCCACTTTCTTCTCTTATAAAGACATTTAGGGTTATATTGTATCTACTCAGATAACCAGTATAATCTCCCTATTTAAAGATGTTCAATTTAACCACAAAATCCTTTTTGTTATGTAAGGTAACATATTTACAGGTTACAAACATGAGAACATGAACTTCTTGGGAGAAGGGAGGGAGCATGATTCTGGTACCATAAGAACTTATATTTGCCAGGTGATCTTCTAAATTTTTCCTGTGTATAAAGTGTAGATTATACAATCAGACAGATAGATACTATTACTCTTCTCATTTGAAAGATAAAGCAAATGAAGTACAGAAGCTTGTATATCTCAGAAATGGTGCAGCTGACATTTAAATCTACTGAGGCTCAAGGAAAGTGTGGTGCCTTAAATTTGCTTGATACGGCTTTTCTGTACAATGTCTTCTTTATTCTCACCAAGCGATTGGGTGTTATTGTTAGTTGCCATCAAGTCGATACTGACCCATAGCAACCTTATGCACAGCCGAATGAAACACTGCCTGATCCTGGCCTACCTCACTATCGTTGCCACGCATGAGTCCATTGATGCTGCCACTTTGCCAATCCAACTCGCTGGGGGTCTTCCTCTTTTTCTCTGATTCTCCACCCTACCAAACATGATATCCTTATCCAGCAACTTGTCCCTTCTGACAATATGTCCGAAATATGACAGATGAAGTTTGGCCATCCTGGCCTCCAAAAAAAAACACTCTGGCTACACGTCTTCCAACACAGATCTGTTGGTTCTTTTGGCAACCCACGGCACTTTCAATAGTCTCCTCCAACACCTTAAATCAAAAGCATCAATTATTTTACAGTCTTTTGCATGCATATGAGGTTATTGAAAATACTGCGGCTTGGTGACCCAAGCACACCTTAGTCCTCAAGCTGACATCTTTGTTCTTCAACACTTCAAAAAGGTCTTGTGCAGCAGATTTGCCTAATGCAATATATCGTTTGATTTCTTGACTGCTGCTTCCATGAGTGTTGACAGTTGATCCAAGAAGAATGAAGTCCTTGACAACTTCAATCTTTTCTCTGTTGATAAGAATGTTGTTTACTGGTCCAGTAGTGAGGATTTTCAGCCTCTCAGCCATGTGGTCTCTTGGCTTACACCTTGCTTGCACACATGTTACAAAGATTTTTTAGCCAGTCTGTGAGGGCCCAAAGGGCACATTCTTCTGCCAGTCTCCTGCCCCTAAGTACTCAGCTTTACTCAGTCTATAGGACTAGAGCCTGAAGCTGCTGTCTTTCCATGCCAACACCGCTTTCTCCTCTTTCTTTCACCCCTGCCATCGAGTCTGTAGTCACCATTTGTCACATGTCATTCATACTCTTCCTTCTTGATGGTCCTGGGATTGTCCTCTCTGCTTCTGAGGTGGCTCTTTTTAAATCTAGCTGGAGTATAAAACTAACCAATCCCAGCCTTAGAGTCCTTTATACCTTATTTGCATGGTCATACTCAATCACATTGCATGGTCACACCCAAGAGGTCCATATTTGTTCCCATTCCAAAGAAAGGTGACTCAATGGAATGCGGAAATCATCGGACAATATCTTTGATATCCCATGTGAATAAAGTTTTACTAAAAGTAATGCAGAAATGGCTGCAAGCATACATGGATAGAGAACTTCCAGAGGTACAGGCTGGATTCAGAAGAGGTCATAGAATGAGGGATATCATTGCTGATGTCCAGTGGATCTTGGCTGAAAGCAGAGAATATCAGAGAGAGGTTTACCTGTGCTTGATTGACTGTGCAAAGGCTTTCGATTGTGTGGATCATGACAAGCTGTGGAGAATATTGCAAAGTATGAGTATTCCAGAAACTTAATTACGCTCAAAAGGAATCTGTACCTGGACCAAGAAGCAGTTGTTTGAACAGAATATGGGAATATTGAATGGTTTAAAATTAATAAAGTGTGCGACAAGGTTGTATTCTTTCACCATACTTATTCAACCTGTATGCTGAGCAAATCATCAGAGAAGCTGGGTTCTATGAAGAAAAACATGGCATCAGGATTGGAGGAAGACTCATTAATAATCTGTGATATGCAGATGATACAACCTTGCTTGATGAAAGTGAAGACTTAAAATATTTACTGATGAAGATGAAAGAGCACAGCCTTTAGTATTGATTGCAAGTAAGGCAAGCCTGCAATATGGCAAACAAGAGGCATTGCTGACTGGTGAACTGCCGCATCCTGAGCTTTTTTTATCCTGAATTGTACCCTCTTCACTTCAGTTCTGTGTGGCCATTGCAATGGCTTTTCAAACCCAAGTGTGAAGCAGAGAGAGCTATGGGAGGAATGGTTAGTGTCAGAATAGGAAAAAGAAGGTTGTAGGGTAGAGGGATGTCTGACTTTCAATTCATGGGAATCGGCCTTTGGCTGATAATGAGTTTGATTCTCTTTCCCTCTTTGTGAAAACAGGAGACGTCAGATATGACTGCTACATGTTTTGTCAGAATGACACTATAGGATAAGCACTGGACTACTAACCACAAGGTCAGTGTTTCAAGCATACCAGCTACTCCTTCAGAAACCCTATACAGTGCTGCCATGAGTCAGAACTGACTCAATGGCACTTAACAAAAGCTCAAGAAAATGAACTTTAACCTTTAAACCACAATGCCTGCTGAAATTAAAAAACAAAACAAAACAAAAACAAAAAACAGCAAACATGGAAAGTTGAAAGACATAAATATCCCTAAACCTCACTTTAATTAACAATATAAATGTTCCAAGTACATCTTTTTCAAAAACCGCAGCTAGAAATTGCAATTGCTGTCAGTGACAACAATTAGTTATTGGATATCCAAAATTATGATAAAGTCTGATGAGTCATAAAACCCCTGCTTTTTAAAAACTTACTTGGAAAGATAAAATAAAAACATTTAGAAACCATTAGCAAAACACTGCTGAAGAATAGGTATGAATAGGTATGGATGGTATGATCTATTCCTTCTTTAGTAGAATTCAAGAGAGAAGCTAACCTTTCAGTATTTTAAATTTTTGGATGTGCTCAAAGGAAAGTTAAATGGGAGAATCAGCCTATTGAGCAATTGACAGAGTGAATATCCATGTTTAAATCGTTTTGATTTTTAGTCATTCTTATCTTTCTCTGAAATGTAAATTATTTTAAAGTCAAATTTGTTTGATTTATAATTATGGTTGTATGATAGAAATGCCTTAGTTTGAACAATTTAGTCAGTCATCCCACTTTCCCCCGTGAGTGAAGAATGAGAATGTCTTAAGGAAGCCTTGATGGCTTTTACTGTTTCTAGAAGTAATTATTTTCACATCAATGCCTTTCCATAACAGAATAAAAGAATCATATTCTATCACCATCCATTAAAAAATGTTCTTTGGATAAAGGATCCTGTGTCACTGCATAGAAGACTAGATACTCAAGTTAGCAACATGAGAGTTTTGTAGTCTACAAATCGTGTTAGCTTAGGCTTAATAGCAAATGATAGAACCCATTCATCTATATACTCTGGAGTAATTAGATATTCTTCATTAACGCTTCTAATGTTATAACCCATTATGTTTATTTTTTTTTAATGTGGACATTTATTATATTATTGCATTTTGAAATTTTGACTTTTTTTTTGTAGGGGACGTCTTTGCTTATTTTTGTCATCTATATTTTCTTTGAAGGAGCTCTGGTAGCATAGTGGTTATAAATCAGGCTGCTAATCTCAAGGTCAGCAGTCTGAAACTATCAGCTGTTCTGTGGGAGACGATGAGGCATTCTGCTCCTGTAAAGATTTACAGCCTCAGAAACACTGTACAGGGTCGCTATGGGTCAGAACTGACTCCACGGCATAACACCACCACCATATTTTCTTTGAGGAAGCACAATGACACTGTATAATAAGCACTGGACTGTAAATCACAGAGTTGGAGGTTTAAGCCAGTGGGACATTCTGTGGAGAAGAATGAGGCTGTTGGTCTCACAAAGACACAGCTTAGGAAACGATATAGGTTCACTTTGAGTAGAAGCCAACTTAAACGTACTTAACTGGAGAAATATTTTGACTCTTAGAAAGTTTTCTCTTTCCATGCCACGCTTTTTAGTTTGTTTCATAAGAAATATCAATCCATATGTGTTAGGATGAAGATGGCCATAAATCCTTTAAAAATTATCAAAAAGGCTATATCCCTTCCCCTCAAGTATAGACTGACCTAAGACTGAATTGACCAAGTGATGTTATGCCAGTTCTAGGCCTAGGCTTTAAAAGGCTGCTTGGAGCTCTGAGCCACATGTAAGAAATCAGACTTCTGAGGTTGACATGCTGTGAAGAAGCTCAAGCTAGCCATAAGGAGAGGACTCGTTGAAAGAGAAATGCCAAGATAACCCCTAGCCATTCAAGTTAGACATTGAGGCAGGTTTCCATTGGGTTATTTTTCTGCTCTTTGTGGTATAGACTGGAGTTACTCAGTACTATTCTGCTGGTGTCTGCTCTGGCCTGGAGGCCAAGACAACTTTATTCTTATTTGAGCCACCTTGGCAAGGATGACTGGAAGGCAGGGATTAGGTGACCTAACCAGTTTACTATATCTCAAATGTGACTGTTGTTGTAAACCACCAAAATCTGGAGCAATAGATACACAGCAAAAGAAATTGATGAAAGGATAGATAACCAGAGCACCAGTTCTAATATTTCTTAACATACAGGTATATAAGGAGACCCTTTGTTGTTGTTGTTAAGTGCTGTCAACTCAATTCCGACCCATAGCGACCCTGTATAGGGTTTCCAAGGAGCAGCTGGTGAGTGCAAACCACTGACCTTTGCAGTCTGATGCATTAGCCCACAGAGCCACACCAGGACTCCTAGATAACACTGTTGTTGTTGTTGTTACGTGCCGTGGAGTCAGTTCCAACTCATTGCAACCCTGAACAGTGTTTCCAGGGCTGTAAATCTTTACGGGAGCAGAAAGCCTCATCTTTCTCTGCGGAACAGCAGGTAATTTCAAACTACTGACCTTGAGGTTAACAGCCCAATTTGTAACCACTATGCTACCAGAGCTCCTTTAGCAGCTCTTTAATCTATTTAATCTATGAGGGCTATAATAAACTGTATAGTATCGTACATTAATCACAATAGCTAAATTGTTGTTATGAATAATCTCAAAATTTCATAATTTAACCTAATAAAGATTTATCTATCCATCATATCATAGTCCAATGAAGTTCCGAAAGAGGGTCTCTGGTACATACAGTCTTTCCAGCACTCTAGGTTTTATCCTTAGTGGTTCTTTGGTTCCTTCACAGTATGTTTTGTATTCGGTCCATAGACAAGGTAACAGAGAGAGACTAGCAAATAGTACAGAACATTTTATGGTTAGGCCTTTGGGTGACTTAAATTTTTTTTTCCACTTTTTATTTATCAGAACATAGTCACATGCTGCATCTAACTGTTGTTGTTACTGCAAGGTACACTGAAGTCAATTTTCAACTCAGCAACCACACCTAATTGTTGAAAAAGCAGTCTAGTTCTGCGTCTAGGATTAAAAAGAAATGGAGTTTGAGGAACGTATGTCAATCTCTGCCACATATGGCTACTTACTATGAGATGGTATCTTTTGATCTGGCTACCAAAGTTGCCAATAAGTTATTGAATAAAGTACTTAAAAAAAAAAAATTTTTTTTGTACATGTAAAAAACTACTATATACTTGCATGCCTAGTTCCCAGACTACAAATCTCAAAACTTACTGCCGTTATATGTTTTTCTCTTTACCTTATTATCTGCTCAGGCAGGATATCTCAAAATTAACATAAATAGAGAAAAGTTTATGTAATCAGAATGTGAGTAGAGAACAGGGCAAGACTCTGGCCAGCTTAGATGTCAGCTGAGTTTCTGTCAGTGTCTATGACTAGAGTTGAGCCAAAACTACTTTAGCCATCTTTAGCTTTTTTCTTTTTATTTTAATTTGGTTATTCTCTCAAATACATCAAAACTGTAATATCCAAGTTCCTAAGAGTTTGGCTCATTGGCTGTCTCTTTAGCTTGCACTCCAACTATTAGTACTGTCCGTTTTGGGGTGTGTGTGTGTGTGTGTGTGTGTGTGTGTGTGTGTTTGTGTGTTCATACATCTATAATTGGAAGTTGAGAGAAGTATGAATAACTGAGTTGCCATTATGCTCACTGAAAGTTCCCCTACCCTTTTTGCATTTTAGTTTTAGTTTGTTGTCATTGTTGTTGCTTATGTATGTGTATGCTTCAGTTTTCTGAATTTCACTCCAAGTTTAGACTTTGGGTTCAATGTAAACAATCACATCATGGAATACGAGGCTAGTATTTCTTTAAGACACCACTCTGTTCAGTAACACAAAATTAAAGACAGCCTTTGTAATAGGAACACCAAGTGCCTGAACCATTTACTGCCAATAGACATGCCTACCCATGTCTCAGGCATTCCTGTTGGATGTAGGCAGTCTTTATCACTGAGCTCTAGTGCAGCCTCAAATTCTTTCTCAACTCATCCCTTTGGGCAACCACTATCAATCAGCATGGGCATGTAATATGAAATCTATATGCCTTCACTGATTCAAAACAATCTTACTATTCTTAAATTACTTGTTCAGTTAATAATAATTTAATTCTTCACTTACTACATGGCAACAATTTTGAGGCTGGCCCAGGACCAGGCAGTGTTTAGTTTTGTTGTGCATAGGGTCGCTATGAGTCAGTACCGACTAGATTGGCACCTAATAAAACAACAACATAGCAGTCAGGAGTCCTAAAATGGCATTATAGAATAAGCACTGAACTACTAGACACAAGGTCAGCATTTCAAACCTATCACATGCTCCTTGGAAGCCCTATTAAGGGTGGCTGAGTTGAAACTGACTCAGTGGCTGTAAACAACAACATGGCAGTCTGTGATCTTTGCTGCAGATAAAAGTAAACACCATGTCTTCATGGAGAACAAACTCTGTTGGTGGAGATGAACAAAGGTACAGCACAGAGAAAAGCTTACTAAAGTAATGTAAGCCCAGGAGACTATGGGAGCACCTGGAGCAAGCATCTAACTTAGTGCAGAGGGTCAGGGGTGAAAACCAGAGATTTGAAGGATAAACACAAGTTAATCAAATCACTAGGAGAGGAGGCTGAAGCCTTTACTCCATTACTTAGCATGTATTCCATTACTTAGCTTAACCACTTTCTTGGGTAATTCTCTCTCTCAGGGTCTCCTATACCTAATTCCTCAGGTATGAAATGAAATCTCAAATGCCAGAAAGGTTATTATCTCAGTGAATCACTTCTCTTTGATTGTAGTGTTGCAATTTCAAGGTGATGACATAATCTCTCTGTGGTTCGTACTTGAGAAATCACCAGAAAGCCATTTTGAAAATGGTCTCTGTTGACCATTTTTTCTCTTGGTGGAGGTGTTTCTGGAGACAAGTTTTTCAGCTCCCACGGGCTTTTCTGAACGACTTGGCTTTTCGCCTCATGCAAGCCACTGCTGCACACTAAAATCTGCTTTTAGTTTTGGCTCCTAAAAAGAACAAAAGGCATTTTGAACTTTCAAATCAGAAAGCCATCATTTCATAGTATCCCTATTAGTATAAAGAATGATTTTGTAATCATGTAAGACTATATTTGCTTTGAGGATAGTTCTAGTTTAAAATATCATTTTTTATTTCATAAGTTTCCTCTTGAAAATGACCCTGTGCAGTTCTTAAAAGTCCATAACATATAAGAATTTGAATTAATGGAACTTGCCAGAATCTGCTACTTTCAAACTACTTCCTTCTCTTCTCCCACTCTAGCATGTTGGTCAATGAATCCTTAAAGTTATGCTTTTGAGTTGCCCCCAAAAGTCTGTTGATAAAATTAATCTTACCAACTCCTGGTAACCCTTAGTGGATAACCCTTTAGGGCTATAGATTAGATGTTGCTTAGTTTAATTTTTATTTAGTTAGTTGCTAGTGAAGAATTGACATAGAGAAACTAGAACACAGGACAATATTGTCAGATACAGTGTGTAATAAGAGGATTTAGAACAAAAAAGCACTACTTGAGAAGGATATTTCTGGGTGGGAATTTCTAGTTATGTTGTTGTTATTGTTGTTAGGTGCCATCGAGTCGGTACTGGCCCATAATGACTTTATGCACACCAGAACAAAACACTGCCCGATTCTGGGCCAACCTCACTACTGTTGCCACGCTTGAGTCCATCGATACTTCCACTTGGTCAACCCATCTCATTGAGGGTCTATCTCTTTTTCTCTGACCCTCCACCTTGTTGTTGTTGTTGTTGTTAAGTGCCGTCGAGTCGGTTCCGACCCATAGCGACCCTGAACAGGGTTTCCGAGGGTGTAAATCTTTACAGGAGTAGAAAGCCTCATCTTTCTCCCGCGGAGCAGCTGGTAGTTTCGAACTGCTGACCTTAAGGTTCGCAGCCCGAGTCGTAACCACTACGCTACCAGAGCTCCTTACCAAACATGATATCCTTCTCCAGTGACTGGTCACTCCTGACAATATGTCCAGAGTATGAAAGGCAAAGTTTGGCCATCTTGGCTTCCAAGGAGCACTCTGTTGGTTCTTTTAGCAGCCCATGACACTTTCAATATTCTCCTCCAAAACCATAACACAAAGGCATCAAGTCTTCTACGATCTTCCTTATTCACTGTCCAGCTTTCACACGCATATGAGGTTACAGAAAATACCACGGCTTGGGTTAGGCACACCTTAGTCCTCAAGCTGACATCTTTGCTCTTCAACACTTTAAAAAGGTCTTATGCAGCAAATTTGTGTAATGCAATATGTCGTTTGATTTCTTGACTTCTGCTTCCGTGAATGTTGATAGTTGATCCAAGAAGAATGAAAGCCTTGACAACTTCAATCTTTTCTCTGTTGATAAAAATGGTGTTTACTGGTCCAGTGATGAGGATTTTTGTTTTCATTTCATTGAGATGTTATCCATACCGAAGGCTTTGCTCTTTGATCTTCATCAGTAAATATTTCAAGTCCTCTGCACTTGCAGCAAGCAAGGCTGTATCATCTGCATATCGCTGCAGGTTGTTAATGAGTCTTCTTCCAATCCTGATGCCACATTTGTCTTCATATCACCCAGCTTTCAGATTATTTGCTTAGCATGTTGAATATGTATGGTGAAAGAATAAAATCCTGTCGCACACATTTCTTAATTTTAAACCATTCAGTGTTCCCATGTTCTGTTCAAACAACTGCTTCTTGGTCCAGGTACAGATACCTCATAAGCACAATTAAGTGTTCAGGAAAACTCATATTTCGCAATGTTGTCCATAGTTTGTCATGAGCCACACAATCGAAAGCCTTTGTGTAGTGAATAAAGCACAGGTAAACATATTTCTGATAATTTTCTGCTTTCATCCAAGATCCATCGAACATCAGCAATGATATCCCTCATTCCACATTCTCTTCTGAATCTGGCTTGAACCTCTGGAATATCTCTTCCAATGTATGCTTGCAGCCATTTTTGTATTACCTTTAGTAAAACTTTACTCACCTGGTATAACAAAGACATTGCCCAATGATTTCCACATTCCGTTGGGTCACCTCTCTTTGGAATGGGCACAGATACAAATCTCTTCCAATCAGTCGCCCAGATAGTTGTCTTCTGAATTTCTTGGCATTGATGGGTGAATGCTTCCTGTACCGCCTCACTTTCTTGAAAGATTTCAATTTTTATTCCATAATTCCTGGTGCCTTGTTCTTTGCCCATTCCTTCAATGCACCTTGGACTTCCTCCTTCAGTGTCATTGGCTCTTGATCATATGCTACCTCTTGAAATAGTTGAACATTAACCATTTCCTTTTGGTACAGTGACTCTGTGTATTCCTTCCATCTTCTCTTGATGCTTTCTGCATCATTCATTAATTTGCCTAGATAATCTTTCAATAACAAAAGTCAAGGCTTGATTTTTTTCTTCAGTTCCCCCAGCTTGAGAAATGCTGAGCGTGGTCTTCCTTTTTGGTTTTCTGATTCCAGATCTTTGCACATTTTGTTGTAATATTTGGCTTTATCTTCTTGAGTTGACCTTTGAAATTTTTTGTTCAGCTCTTGTCCTCCTCATTTCTTGCATTTGCTTTAGCATCTCTACACTGGAGAGCTCTGGTAGCGTAGTGGTTACAAATCAGGCTGCGAACCTTAAGGTCAGTGGTTCGAAACTACCAGCTGCTCCGTGGTAGAAAGATCAGGCTTTCTACTCCCGTAAGGATTTACACCCTCGGAAACCCTGTACAGTGTCGTTATGGGTCGGAACCGACTCAATGGCACATAACAACAACAACAACAACACTGGAGAGCAAGTTTCAGTTTCTCTTCTGACATCCATTTTGACCTTTTCCTTCTTTCTTATCTTCTTAATGACTTTTTGCTCTTTTCATGTATGATGTTCTTGATGCCATCCTACAACTCATCTGGTCTTTGGTCTTTAGTGTTTAATGTATCAAATCTGTTCTTAAGATGACCTCTATATTCAGGTGGAATATATTCAAGGTCATATCTTGGCTCTGGTGGACTTGTTTTCATTTTCTTCAGCTTCAGTTTGAAATTGCATATGAGTAATTGATGGTCTGTTCCACAGTCTGCCCCTGGCCTTGTTTTGAAAGATGATATGGAACTTTTTCATCTTCTCTTTCCACAGATGTAGTCAATTTGATTTCTATGTTTTCCATTTGATGAGGTACAGTCATCTCTTATGCTGTCTAAAGAAGGTATTTGCAATGAACAAATCATTGATTTTTCAGAATTCTATCATGTGTTCTTCAGCATCATCTCTAGCACCAAGCTATATTTTCCAACTACTGATCCTTTCCCTTTGCTCCCAACCTTTGCATTCCAATCACTGATAATGATCAATGCATCTTGATTGCATGTTTGATCAATTTCAGATTGAAGAAGTTGGTAGAATTCTTCTATTTCATCCTCACTGGCTTTAGTGTTTGATGTGTAAATTTGAATAATAGTGGTATTAATTGGTCTTCCCTGTAGGCGCGTGGATATTATCCTATCACAAACAGCATTGTACCTCATGACTGTTCTGGATATTTTCTTTTTGACAATGAATGCAACACCATTCCTCTTCAATTTGTCATTTCTCACAGAGTAAACCATGTGGTCATCAGATTCAAGATGCCCAATACCTGTCCATTTCAGCTCAGTAATGCCTAAGATATCCATATTTATGCATTCCATTTCATTTTTGAGAACTTCCAATTTTCCCAGATTCATACTTGGTACATTCCATGTTCCGATTTTCAATGGATGTTTACAGCTGTTTCTCTTCATTTTGAGTTGTGTCCCATCAGCAAATGAAGGTCTCACAGGCTTTTCTCCCACAGGCTTTACTCCATTTGTGTCATCATGGTCAACTCTACTTTGAGAAGGCAGGTCTTCCCCAGTCACATTTTAAGTGACTTCCAACCTGAGGGGCTTATTTTTTGGCTCTATATCTGACAGTGTTTCTCTGCTATTCATCAGGTTTTCAGTAACTAAATATTCAGAAGTAGTTCATCACTCCTTTTTCCTAGTCTGTCTTTTTCTGTTAGCTCATCTGAAACCTGTCCACCATGGGTGACCGACTGGTATTTAAAATACCAGTGGCATAGCTTCCAGAATCACAGCAACTCACATGCCACCATAGTATGACAAATTGACAGATGAGTGGTGGAAAATATTTTTAATAAGGAAATATAAAAGCTTATTGAATGATGGATGAAGTGTAATAAAATTAAAGTAATTATGTAAAAAATGAAGTATCTATCTTTTCTAAAACTTGACAAAAATAAATTCTACAGTCAGAGTGCAGATAATTTTTAACTCACCTTCCTAGCCTTCTTCCTAATAAATCATTGGGAAAATGCTTAAACTTCTAATAATGGATATTTTCTAGTAAGTGTTGCTACAGTTCAATAGAGTTGAACCAGGAAACCTTGAGATGTCTTGATTTCTTCTCTGCTTTTTTCTTCCTCTCAAATTATGGGCTCATACCTACCTTTTGGGGAAATGTTCTATTGATGCAAATCAGCAGATGCAAGAGACATAGAAAGGAAGAAAAAGAGGATTTTCTCCTGAAATCTAGGGCTCAGCTAGGTCCTAATTAGATCCAGTTCTTTGGCTTTTGGCAGGCCAGATGTCCAGGCTTTCGTAACTAAAATTAGAGAACAGGGAGTAGACTTTTGCACCAATTTGCTTACGAATCTGTGAGGTTGGAAGTGAAAGAAGTTTGGTGACCTGTTTACCAAAAATTGAAAGAAGAACTAAATGAATAAATTAATGAATGGATAAACCATTGAAAAAGGGTAAAATGAAGGAAGATGCAAAAGAGAAAAAAAATGGAATATTCAATTAATAAGATCAAAGCACATTTGACCGGGAATTTCTTTGATCACAGTTATTAACTGTTAGCAATAACTTTTATGAGAAGATTTGGATCAAATAAAATATGTATGTAAAAGTATATTATAGGATGAAAAATGCTATAAAAGGAAAACTATTGTCATTTATTTTCAATAGCATTGTTATCGGAGATGGCTGTTAACAAGTTGATTCTGATTCCTTGTGACCCCATGTGTATACAGCACTGTACTCCATAGAATTTTTAAGGAAGATCACCTTTCAGAAATAGATCACCAGACTCGTCATACATGGTACCTCCTGGTAGATTTGAACTGTCAGTCTGTCTTCTGGTATCAAGTTCTTAACCGTAAGCACTTTTAGTGTTGTTACATATTAATTCTGTTTATTTTTTAAAAAAATAAATAATGATTAAAGGATTCCAACTCAATTCATAAGTATCTGTGGAGTTCCTGATGTGTCAGATTTGCTACCAGATTTAGAGAACTTTCAGAACCCAGACGAATTTGGTAAAGAAAGTCAATATGAGCCATTGCTTTTTAAAGCAAGATTTTCTACCCAGTCAATAAATAAGAAATCTGTCACCTATGAGAACAAAAATACCATAGCTGAAATTTTCCAACTAGTCAATGATGCTTCACTTTTACAAATAATAGTACATCAGGAATTAATTCACTCAAATGTTGCTCGTGCTACAAGAGTCAGACGTTGACACAGATTAAGGTTGCGCCTAGCCATCTGTTAAGAGAATTACACGCCTACATTTTTTCCTCTCATCCCTCTCTTTACTACCTCTCCTTAGTTTTTTCCTCCTTAGTCTCTTTGTAAAAAGGAATTTGAGATTGGTGTCCAAACACACAAAATACAACACAATAGAAATAAATAGATGAAAAGCCAGCACAGGACCACAACAATGGTAGGAAAAAAGATTTAGAGACTTCAAAACCCAATAGAGTGTTGCTATGAGTGAGAACTGACTCCACAGCACTTAACAACAACAAAGAGAAATACATTATTTGCTTGTGTTGTTGTTGTTAAGTGTCATCGATTTGATTCCGACTTATATCAACCCTGGTTCAAGTTGCCAAGGGAATGGTGAGTTTGAACTGATGACCTTACAGTTACCAATCCGGTGCATATACTAGAGTGTCACATTTGATTTCTCGTCCTAAGCATCTAAGTGGCCCAATAAGACATTACAATTGTTACAAAACAATGACCATGAAATAAAAGCCAAACAAGGTTTCAGGAGAAGTATGTCAAATATAAGCATGTGGAATCATCTGTCTTCATCATTCCACTCAACAGCAAGACTAATGCAATTGAAACTTCCAGGTTACTTTATCACAAATTAGGGACAAATCTCAATCTAACCCAAAACTTTTGGACAGAACCTTTTTGTTGATGTGCTAATCAACACAAGACATATTAACAGAATAATTCTATTCTTGCTAAAGTGTATGTTTGTTGCACCATTAATTTGAAACACCTGTTGCTTTAACTAAGTGAGGGTGGAGCATTTTTCCTTTAATTTCATTTCATTGAAATTGCTCTCTGTCTGTTTCATGACAGGCAGTTGAATCTGTTTCCATGCTGTGACCTTGCTCTTCTGGGCGGGTGTCAATTGTTAAGTTTATTCTTATTTAGTTTATTGTCTTCTATCCTTACCCTCTTTTTCTACCTAAATGTCAGCCTTTCTTCGTTCCAACCCATTCCCATCTGCTTTCAATATTCACGTAGGGGCCTGAGGGCTGGGCTGAACCTCTCTCAAGTCAATGAGAAGGCCATGGGCCAGTATAAACTAAGCTCAGTCCTGCTTCCTGGTCAGTTCAGAAAATTGGCTTTACACTGCATGGTCTCTGAGTCAGTGCCAGCAGTGGACACCCTTCATCCTCTTTTCTATGTGCACTAGAATCCTTAGTAACTTTTCACTGAAGACATCTGTATTCTCTTCTCCCTTCAAATATTGGTTCCCTGGAGTTAGAAAACCCAAAGGGAAGAACAGGATCAGCATTTGCCAATCTGAAAGAACTGAAGAAAAAATTTAAGCCTCAAGTTACAATATTGAAGGATTTCATGGGAACAATATTAAATAATGCAAAAAGCATCAAAAGAAGATGGAAGGAAGGCACAGAGTCACAGTGTATCTAGAAGAAATGGTTGTGTTTAACCATAGGATCAAGAACCTATGGTACTGAAGGAAGAATTGGAAGCTGCCCTTAAGGAATTGGTGAAAAACAAGGCTGAAGGAACTGATGGAATACAAATTGAAATCTTCCAACAAACTGATGTAGCGAATGAAAAAGAGGAAGCCCCTCACTGAGATGAATTGGCACAGTGGTGGCAGCCATGGGTGCAAGTGTAGCAACAATTGTAAGGATAGTACAGGACCTGGCAGGGTTTCATTCTGTTGTGCATGGGGTCACTGAGTTAGAACTGACGGGATAGTGCCTGACAATAACAACAGCAAACAAGTCCTGGAGTCCTATTGTAGTGCTGTAGGATAAGCACTGTAGTGCTAGCCACAATGTTGGTAGTTCAAACCCATCAGTCGCTCCTGGAAAACTCTACACAGGGTGACTATGACACAGAATTGACTCGATGGCAGTGTGGTAAGGAAAATTCCACCTACCACTCCTATTTATTGTTTCTGTCAAGTTGATTCTGACTCATAGCAACCCTATATAGGATTTCCAAGGAGCAGCTGGTAAGCTTGATTCGCCTACCTTGTGGTTCAAACGGGCCTTGCTATCTAGTGCTTTATTCCACAGTGCCACACCTGGAGACTCCTAGTTAGCTGCCTCATTTTGCTCCTGAATCTACTCTTAAATATCCTAGGCAATATGTAACTCACACCAGTAGTTTTCTATTATTGTCATAACAAATTACTAAGACTTTAATAGTTTAAATCAACACCCAATTATTATATCATGGTTTTGTAGGTTAGAAGAAAACTGCCTCATCTGGAGCTAATGTTACCCTCTTAGTTTGCTAATTCATTGCAGTACATAACTTCCCTTTTAGATGTTTTTCAGAAACTAGCAGTCACACTCAGAAAATAGCCAACCCAAACTAAACTCAACTAGTTTGGGCTCCTACACAAACACAACGCCTTTGGGCCACTCAAACCAACTTATTAAATGACCCAGCAATCTTTCTGGTTTCTAGGAGGACAAAACCTTGAACACTTCCTATATACGTGTGCAGTGAATTAAAGATTGTGTGGCCCTTTAAATCAAAGCATACATGAGTACAACCAAACCACAGCCTTGCTCTGTTTTTTTTTTATGAATATGAGTATATATTACTTCCCTTTCCTCTACTCCATACATTTGTAAAACCTCAGCTATTCAGAATCAGATATGAGGAACCATCCTCCTGGCTCCTTGCTCAGTGCTTTGCAATACAGCTACTTTTGCTTTCTTAAAGACCTGAGTCCAGAAATTGGATTTCTGGGCACACTGGGCAGGGATCTGCTTGAGTTCATTTACAGGAAGTCCAGCATGGGTATTCACCAGGCTAAAATCAAGATGTCAGCACAGCTGTGTTCTTTACTGGAGACTCTGGGGAAAAATTCACTTCCAAAATTATTCAAGTTGTAGTCAGCATTCAGTTTCCTGAGGTTGTAAGACTGACGTCTTCATTGCTTGTTTAATTTTCTCCAGGGATCACCCTTAGATCCTAGAGGACTCTGTGCACCCCTGTATGTCTCCACAACTCAGAATGAACAACAGCACACTGACAACTTTTAGTTTGTAATTTTTTTTTTTTTTTTTATCTTCTGCCTCATGTCTTTTTTTATTCAACTGGAGAAAATTGTCTACTTTTAAGGAATTATGTTATTAAATTGTACGAACTAAATGAGGAGAAATAACATAGAAGATGATTTCAGTTTCAAGTCTGTAGCTTACTTAAAAGGAGCCTTAGTGTCACAACTGTTAAAACACTCAAATGCTAACTGAAAGGTCATTTGAACCCACCAGCCATTCTGAGAGCAAAGACCTAGAGACCCACTGCAGTAAAGATGACAGCCCAGCTAGCCCTATGGGAGTTAAGAAGACTTTGGATAGAAAAGCCAAATCAAGGAAATTCATGATGCCACAGCTATCAACTGGCTAGAACCCTTGTTTTTCATTTAACTTTAACCCTTTCACGACTGATTTCATTTTCTGCTTTGGATTTTTTGTTGATACCATGCATTTTCAATAATGGAAGGCATGCTGAGATCAAGCAGGACATTTTTTTTTTGGAGGTAATACGGATTTTGATAAAATTATGGAACACACATGTCCATTTCTCCAGATTCATGCAGTTATATGAATTCCCGCCAGATGTCAGTATGTATTACAACTGGGATAAAAGTTTCCCAAGAAGCCTGAGATACTGAAATGGTGGGTAATATCTGACCCAACCAGTCAGGAAAGGGTAATATAGATCTTCAAACTCCTTTGTTTTGTAAAGTCACATATGCACAAACTCCAGGGATCAAGGCATGGACATCATTGGTGGTGGTGGTGTGATGTGGAGTCGGTTCTGACTCATAGCAACTCTATTAGGGTTTCCGAGGCTGTAAGACGGGAGCAGAAAGCCTCATCTTTCTCCAGTGGAACAATTGATAGTTTCAAACTGCTGACCTTGAGGTTAACCCAACTCATAACCACTATGTTACCAGAGTTCCTCACGGACATCATTGGTGGCCATTATTTACATTATTATACACTAGTTCTGGAGTCCTGGTGTGGCACTGTATGGTAATCACTGGACCAAAAGATGAATTTGAACCACAAAGTTGACGGTGAAAACTCACCAGCCACTCCTTGGTAACTCTATACAGGATTGCTATGAATCAGAACTGACTCAGCAGCACTTAATAACAACAGCATACTCTAGTCCTAATATTTTCTGTTTCATATAATTTGTATTTGCAGTTCTCAAAGCACCTAGATTCCAAGGAATCTATGTGAATTCCTGGCATTCCATCTGCCAATCCCTAATCAGAGTAGTCTTAAAACAACTAGCGATTTACCAGTTTACCTTGCTTTTCTGTATTTCCATGAGCAGTCTTACCATCCCCTAGCTGTCCAGAGGTACGTTAGTGTCACTTCTGTGCTAATGTTCATAATATCTCACCTCACCTCAGCCTGCCTCAATCCTCAACACTGTTAAGCCAACACTCTTAACACTTGTTTTTAATCTTGATGCCAGAAAAAGAACACAATCTACTACTCACTTATGACATGGTTAGGTTCCAAAGAGCATTATGCAAAATCAGCATAATTTCAGAGTAAGGGACTGTGCCCTGCCTTCAGTGATGGTGTCTCCTTCCCATGGTTGCTCACCATCTATTGGGCACCAGAGCACATCTTGAGATGTGAGTGGTGCATCAGAGCCCCCTTTCTCACCACCACAGAGTCCACTGGGGTTGGAGTGGCAGTTATAAGATTCAGGTGTCGCCCTCCACCCCCATCCATGACCTCCCACTGCCTTCCACTACTTGCCCTGAGAGGATCCTACTCTTCCTCCATCTACCAGTCCTATGCAGCACCTTTCCTCTCCCTCACTCCCTCCCACTTACCTCCCTTGCATCTTCAAATCTTCACCCTGCCTAACCACTACCTCATGTTGTACCATCATCAGCCGGCATCCTCCGTGACCAGACAAAGGTATTACCAACAAACAGGAGAATGTGTTCTGCAGCCAACTGGCCACTGTCTCTCTCATGGCCTGGTTGATGGCAAGCCTTCCAGTATATAGTTTGAGATCCTCATAGAGGGCACCCTGAGCCTAACCATGGTCCCATGGAGCCTGGGCCATCAGAGAAGCCACTTGAGATTTTTTTCAAATTTGTCATAATTGTAAAATGTCAGATAGGAACTTAATGGATAGTGAGGAATAGGTTTATATCTTATTTTCCCAACTCTTGTTTTTAATCTTTAAAAAAAATAAATGTAACCCAAAGGGAATACATGAGCAGGCATGTAAACTTGCTGGGGACCACACTGGTCTACTGGTGAGAGAAAGTTGGGGAAAAGTAGCAATGAAGAGGTGGGCTGAGTCCTACCAAGTTACATACTGCCGCTCCTTCCCCACCCCCCCACCCCCATTGACCTGGAGTATGGTGACAGCTGGTTGGCCCAAAGTATGGTGAGACCTGGGGGCTCCCGAGCCCATAGACAAGGGCATGGCCACGGAGGGCTAGAACTCAGAGTGAAGTGTCCAGTTGATATGAAGTGAGAGGATATGCACAAGGGCACCCAAACTTGCAGATAGTACTCATTGGACCTAGCTTCAATGGCTAGATGTTCAGAACCTGACTAGAGGAAAGAAAAGAGGGGTGTTTTTTTTGTTTTTTTTTTTAAAGAAAATAAGTGTAAATCGCTACAATGAACTTGATCTATACTTATGGATGTAGTAGCTTAAAATAACCAACCAAGAGGGAAAGACTACAGCAAGGATCATTCATTCCCATCTCCTCTGTACACAGGGTTGATACGGATGGGCAACGTAGACATTGTTTACCTAGAATTGGGGGGACTGTAAAGGCACGAAGTGATTTGCTTACAAATTTTCAAGAAGGGCTTTAGATTCAGAGTGAGTGGGAGAAGGTAGAGTCCCCTCTGAGTGGTTTTCATCCTGTCTAGACACATCTGGTGAAAGGAGACGGGGACAAGACTCTAATGAGTCAATAGTCTGTAACTGTTGTCATGACTAATTGCGACTGTCCCAACTGTAAAGGTAAAAGTTTTGTGGCAAAAAGGTGTTAGTGGTCAATCTTACAGTCCCAGGGACCATCAAGGGAGAAGAGTAGTAGTGGAGGGTGGGAACCTACCCAGAGAAGCGGTGATGCCAGAGAGGGAGGCAGAGATGATATGGAGACACGGTGAAGCTGAGGACTCTGGACTCATGGAGGGAGAGGAAATGTGTGCTGGAGGGGGGGAGGGGTAGGCTTGCAGGCTGTGCCCTTTTTGCTGCTTGAATGATTGTGTACTCCTTAGTGTTTTGGTGCACATAAAACAAACAAACAAACAAACAAACAAACAAACAAACAAACAAAAAACAGAGGGAATAGGGGAATAGAAGCAAATACAATTGAATGGTGAAGCATGCAGGGATTGTAATCATTGCAATGAAATGAATGATTGTAATCATTGCAGTGAAACAAATACGATAGGATGAGTGTTAAACTGATGTGCCTCCATGTTCAACAGGGTTGTATTCTTTCACCTACTTATTCAACCTGTATGCTGAGCAAAAATCTGAGAAAGTAGGTTATATGAAGAAAAACATGGCATCAAGATTGGAGGAAGACATATTAACAACCTGCGATATGCAAATGATACAACCTTGCTTGCTGAAAGTGAAGAAGACTTAAAGTATTTACTGATGACGATCAAAGAACACAGCCTTCAGTGTGGATTGCATCTCAATGTAAAGAAAACAAAAATTCTCACCACTGGACCAATAGACAACATTCATATCAATGGAAAAAAGATTGAAGTTGTCAAGGACTTCATTTTTCTTGGATCAACTATCAACACTCATGGAAGCAGCAGTCAATAAATCAAATTGCTTATTGCATTAGGCAAATCTGCTGCACAAGACCTTTTTAATGTGTTGAAGAGCAAAGAGGCCAGCTTGAAGACTAAGATGGGCCTGACCCAAGTCATGGTATTTTCAATAACCTCATATGCATGCAAAAGCTGGACAATAAATAAGGAAGACTGTAAAAGAATTGACCCTTTTGAGTTATGGTGTTGGAGGAAAATATTGAAAATGCCATTGGCTGCCAAAAGAACCAACAGATCTGTGTTGGAAGAAGTGCATCCAGAATACTCCTTGGAGGCCAGGAAGGCCAAACGTCATCTCTCATACTTCGGACATATTTTTAGGAGGGACCAGTCCCTGGAGAAGGATATCATGTTTGGTAAGGTGTAGAGTCAAAGAACAAGAGAAAGACCCCCAGCGAGATGAACTGGTAAAGTGGCAGCATCAATGAGCTTATATGTGGCAACAATAGTGAGGTTGGCCCAAGATCGGGCAGTGTTTCATTCTGCTATGCATAAGGTCACTATGAGTCGGTACTGACTCGATGGCACCTAACAGCAACAGCAATATATATATATATATATATACTGCAAAACAAAAATATCAATTGAGTGAAGGTTTTCAGAGTAGATCATCAGTTTTAGGTTCAACAAATCATGCACTTTGTTTCATCTCAATGATTACAATCCCCACCAGTTTTTCCATTTCCTCCTTGTGGTTCTTGTTTCCATTCCACCCACATTCCCAACCCTTCTGATATTTGTCCTTAAGTAAATATTGACCTTTTGATCTTGAATGGTTGAAAATTCCATGGTGAGCACACCTTCCCAGTAGAAACTCAACAAAGGCACAGAAAATCTAAACACAATCAACCATAAGATGTACATATTGAACTTGCCTAAGTAGCTTCTAATTTTGCAAAAAAGGTTTATGTTTATAATGAACATTGTGCTAAATCCCATGGCTCTCTACAGTACATTTTATTACAAATACCAAATCATATAGGCAATAAATCAGAAATCTAGGATATCTAGATTTTTCTTTCTAGATTGTGTTTTTGGAGAAGTTATCAAAGTGTTCAAGTTCATTCTATTTAGGAAAGCCAAGTGATGATTTAATACAAAGTGAGGAAATTGGATGTTTTTCTCTTATTGGCTCAAATTTATGAATGCTATTGAGCATCAAAATAGTTCATCAAATTTTATGAGTTAAAGGGAGTTTCAAAAACTTTGTGAAAAAAAATCCATTATCTTTTCACTACATTTTTAATTGAACTTTTTTAAGTCCTCTCATATTTAGAAAGCATAAATACTGTGTATAAACACAAATGATGTAGCTTCTAAGGGACTATTTTCATGCATGTCACATTTCTTTGTATATGCATGTATAGTGTGTGTATGGTCATCTGAAAGTGAAGTGAAACAAACCAATGACAGGTGACTCAGGAATCTTTTAAATGACAATTATTCCCTCCTCTAGTAATTCCTGTCTCCTTCTTTCCATGCCCTTAAGTATGGACTAGCCTGATTGACTCAGGACTAATGGATAAACCACAGTAGAAGTGATGATATGTTATTTCCATGATTGTTGTTGTTGTTAGGTGCCATCGAGTCACTACTGACCCATAGCGACCTGATGCACAGCAGAAAGAAACACTGCCCGATCCTGGGCCAACCTCACTATTGTTGCCACGCTTGAGTCCATTGATGCTGCCACTTGTCCAATCAATTTCATTGGTGGTCTTCCTCTTTTTCTCTGACACTCCACCTAACCAAACATGGTATCTTTCTCCAGTGACTGGTCCCTCCTGACAATATGTCCAAAGTATGAGTGACGACGTTTAATCATTTTGGCATCTAAGGAGCACAGAGGCTGAACTTCTTCCAACACAGATCTGTTAGTTCTTTTGGCAGTTCATGGCACTTTCAGTATTCTCCTACAGCACCATAACTCAAAGGCATCAATTCTTCTATGGTCCTCCTTATTCAATGTCCAGCTTTTGCATGGATATGAGGTTATTGAAAATACCATGGCTTGGGTCAGGCTCACCTTAGTCCTCAAGCTAACATCTTTGCTCTTCAACATTTTAAAAAGGTCTAGTGCAACAGATTTGCTTAATGCAATATGTTGCTTGATCTCTTGACTGCCACTTCCTTGAGTGATGATAGTTGATTCAAGAAGAATGGAGACCTAGACAACTTCTATCTTTTCTCCATTGATAAAAATGTTGTTTACTGGTCCAGTGGTGAGAGTTTTTGTGTTCTTTACATTGAGATGTAATCCATACTGAAGGCTGTGCTCTTTGATCTTCCTCATTAAAGTTTTAAGTCCTCTTCACTTTCAACAAGCAAGGTTGTATCATCTGCATATCACAGGTTGTTAATGTGTCTTCCTTCAATCCTGATGCCACATTTTTCTTCATAGAACCCAGCTTCTCTGATGATTTGTTCAGCATACAAGTTGAATAAGTATGGTGAAAGAATATAACCTTGTTGCACACCTTTCTTAACTTTAAACCATTCAGTGTCCCCATGTTCTGTTTGAACAACTGCCTCTTGGTCCAGGTACAGATTCCTCATAAGCACACTTAAGTGTTCCAGAGTACTCATAGTTCGCAATGTTGTCCATAGCTTTTCATGATTCACACAATCAAAAGCCTATGCATAGTCAAAAAAGCACAGGTAAACATCTTTCTGATATTCTCTGCTTTCAGCCAAGATTCATTGGATATCAACAATGATATCCCTTGTTTCATGGCCTCTTCTGAATCTGGCTTGAACCTCTGGAAGTTCTCTGTCAATGTATACTTGTAGCTGTTTCTGTAGTATCTTTAGCAAAACTTTACTCACATGAGATATCAAAGATATGGTCTGATGAGTTCCACATTCTGCTGTGTAACCTCTTTTTGGAATGGGCACAAATATGGATCTCTTCCAAATTTCTTGGCAGAGATGAGTGAGTGACTCCAGTGGCACCTCACTTTCTTAAAAGATTTCAATTTTGATTCCATCAATTCCTGGTGTCTTGTTCTTTGCCAATTCCTTCAGTATACCTTGGATTTCCAAAGTACCATTGGCTGTTGATCATATGCTACCTCTTGAAATGGTTGAACATTAACCATTTCCTTTTGGTACAGTGACTCTGTGTATACCTTCCATCTTCTCTTGTTGCTTTCTGCATCACTCAATAATTTTCCAGAGAATCTTTCAAGAATGAAAGTCAAGGCTTGACTTTTTTCTTCAGTTCTCGCAACTTGAGAAATGCTGACCGTGTTCTTCCTTTTTGGTTTTCTGATTCCAGATCTTTGCACATTTTATTGTAATATTTAGCTTTATCTTCTCATGCTGATCTTTGAAATTTTCTGTTCAGCTCATGGACCTCATTTCTTCCATTTGCTTTAGCATCTCTACGCTGAAGAGCAAGTTTCAATTTCTCTTCTGATATGCATTTTGACCTTGTCCTTCTTCTTGTCTTCTCAATGACTTTTTGCTTTCTTCATGTATGATGTTCTTGATGTCACCCACAACTCTTATGGTCTTCAGTCTTTAGTGTTTAATGTATCAAATCTGTTCTTCAGATGACCTCTAAATTCAGGTGGGATATATTCAAGGTCATATTTTGGCTCTCATGGACTTGTTTTCATTTTCTTCAGCTTCAGTTTGAATTTGCACATGAATAATTGATGGTGTGTTCCACTTTCTGCCCCTGGCCTTGTTTTCACTGATGATATGGGGCTTTTCTATCTTCTCTTTCCACAGATGTAGTCAATTTGATTTTTATGTGTTCTATCTGGTGAATTCCATGTGGATAGTCGTCTGTTATGCTGTCTAAAGAAGGTGTTTAAAATGAATAAATCATTGGTTTTGTAGAATTCTATCATGCCTTCTCCTGCATCGTTTCTGTTACCAAGGTCATATTTTCCAACTACTGATCCTTCCTCTTTGCTCCCAACCTTTGCATTCCAATCACCAGTAATGGTCAATACATCTTGATGGCATGTTTGATCAATTTCAGATTGAAGAAGTTGGTAAAATTCTTCTGTTTCATCCTCACTGGCTTTAGTGATTGGTGCATAAATTTGAATAATAGTGGTATTAACTGGGCTTCTCTGTAGGCACATGAATATTATCCTGTCACAGACAGTGTTGTACCTCATGATTGATCTGGATATGTTCTTTTTGATGAGGAATGCAACACCATTCCTCTTCAATTTGTCATTCCCAGCATAGTAAGCCATGTGGTTGTCAGATTCAAAATGGCCAATACCAGTCCATTTCAGCTCACTAATGCCTAAGATATCCACATTTATGCATTCCATTTCATTTTTGACAACTTCCAATTTTCCCAGATTCATACTTTGTACATTCCATGTTCTGATTTTCAATGAATGTTACAGCTGTTTCTCTTCATTTTGAGTTGTGCCCCAACAGCAAATGAAGGTCCTATGGGCTTTCTCCCATGAGCTTTACTACATTCACGTTATCACAGTCACCTCTACCTTAAGGAGGCCGCTCTTCCCCAGTCGCATTTTGAGTGCATTCCTACCTGAGGGGCTCATTATCTGGCACTATATCTGACAGTGTTTTTCTGCTATTTATAAGATTTTCAGTGACTAAAGATTCGGAAGTTGTTGGTCACCCTTTCTTCCTAGTCTGTCTTTGTCTAGATGCTCATCTGAAACCTGTGCACCATGGATGACCCTGCTGGTGTCTAAAATACCAGTGGCATAGCTTTCAGAATCATAGCAATTCACAAGCCACCACAGTACTACAAACTGAAAGACAATTGGTGACCATTTGGTTTTAAGTGGAAACTGTCACTTTAAATTTTGAGGAGCTCTGTGTACATGTTTAGTAGAACCTTCCAGGGGTGGGGTTGGGGTATCCATTCGCTCAGGCATCCCCTCTAGTCACTAGAATGGAGGTGCGCAGACAGCGAGAGCCCAATGAACAGATACCAAAAAATGATTAGACTATATAAAAAAGTCTGTAGCTTTTATTGTAGGCTCAGTAAAATTCTAAATGATTTCTTCTATAGTGGGAAGTATAAAAAATGAGCTAGGTGTTAAAAGAAGTATTACATCAAATATCACTTAGAACAATTAGAAATAGAAAACTAAAGCTAGGATGAGGAAACATCTCATAAGATTAAAATGTTTTCTTCACAGTTTCCATAGCATTTCAGTTGTTCTTATTGTTGGTAAGTATCATCAAGTTAGTTCTGACTAATAGAAACCCTCTATAGGGTTTCCTAGGAGCAGTTGGTGAGGTTGAATGACCACCTTGTGGTTCAAACCGACCTTGTAGTCCAGTGCATTAACCCAGTAGAGCATACAAATTAGGATGAATTATATTAAAGTATCTCAAAATGATTGGACTAAAAGCATAATAAAGTTTATAAAATAGAAAAACATTACAAAAATTTGTAAGAAATATGAAAAATGTCAAAACTTCATTAATAATAAAAATGCAAATTTACCAATAAGATATTTTAGGACACACACCTATCAAAAAAATTTGCAAAAGTACAGGAAAAATAAATAAAACTAAGTACTAAAGAAGTTGGAGCAATAATGAACTTTATGAATATATGTTCAACCCTTCCAAGACTGAAACTAAAAGAGAACACATGAACAGACATGTAAGCTCGCTGGTGACTGCCTTGGTTTAAGTGTGAGTGGAAGTGTGGCAATAATGAAGATATGGGCTGAGTTCAACCACATTCCATAGACTCCTGTTGACCCTGAGAGATAGAAAAGGAAAGACTGGTTGGTCCGAAGTTTGGGAAGGCTTAGGAACACTTGAGCCCACAGATACTGATCTAGCCATGGTGGGCTAGAGCTGAGAGTGAAGCATCCAGCTGATATGATGTGGGGGAGGCACATAAGAAAGCCCAAACTTTCAAATAGTACCCATTTTACCTAGCTTGGATGGCTTGATGATCAGAATTCTACTAGAGGAAGATAAAAAAGTTTAATATAGGAAACAAATGTAAACTGCTACAATTTAATGAACTTGACCTTTACTTATGGATGCAGTAGCTAAAAATACCAGCCAAAAGAAAAGGTGTCTTCACATCAAGGATCAAGCCTATCCCTTTAGTACATAGGATTGATAGGGACTGGCAACTTAGATATTGGCTACCTAAAATGGTGGAGATATAAAGGGACAAAGTGGCTGGCTTACAAGTTTTCAAGAAGGATTTTAGTTTCAGAGTGAGCAGAGGAAGGTAGAATCCCCACTGAATAGTTTCCATCTTGTCTTGATGGGTCTGGTGAAAGGAGATGGGGATAGGATTCTTTTGAATCAATATTGAGTAATTGTTATCATGACTAATTGCAATAATCACAACTGTAAAGGTAGAAGTTGTGTAACAAAAAAGGGGAGTAGTCAATCTTACTTTCCAGGAACAGAGGACCCTAGGACCATCAAGAGAGAAGAGCATAAACAGAACATGGGATCCTAACCAGAGATGCTGATGCAGATGGAGGTAAAGGTGATGGAATGGAGAGGTGTAGCAGCTGAGGACTCTAGATTCATTGGAAGAGGAAGGCTGTGCTGGTGGGCAGGAGGCTGGCTAGTAAAATGTGTCCTTTGTTTGTTTAAATGATTATAGTCCCCTGCATGTTTTTGTGTACATCCCACAAAATAAATAAATAAAAATAAAAAAGGAGGTGGATGGAATCAAGGCAAGTACTGTTAACCAATATTGCATGGAAGAGATTGAAAAAAATATGATTAGTTGAGTGCAAAGCCGATGTTCTCCCATATAAACTATAAACTATTACTCAATTAACAGTAAAAGCCTTAAAAAAAAAAAATGTATGTTCAAGCACAAAACACTCAGTGATTGTCACGAGTTATACTTAAAAGTAGGAACTGAGAAAAGTTCATATCATATTGTTATTTTAAGACAGATTTTGACGGGGGAAAAAAGATCAGTTAATGCATAAAGTTAGAGTGAATGGAAGCAGAGATTTGTTTTCATCTTTGTATCCTTCATAATATCTGCACTGCATTATAATATTTTATGTCCAGGATGTTAACAATTTAATGATGAATCCAGCTTCTAACTCATGAAAGTCACTATGCCACTTCTGTTCCAATTTCTTTCTTTACCCAGGCATTTATCACATTATATTTTAAATATCTCTCTATTTGTCTCCAAACTTCCACTAGCTTGGGAGTTTAACAACAGAAGAAATAGTCTCATGTTTGTATTCCTAACCCATAATCCACTTCATCTTACCTAATGGTCTCACAGTAAATATTTAAATAATGGATTAACGTTTAGGATTTGTTTGTGGAGACCTCTTATCTGACAAAGCTTTGCTTTCCAAAGAAGTTTTTCCATGTCAAGTCTTATAGTTTTACAAATCTTGTCATCTCACAAAAATGTTTAATATGAAGCACAATGTTCTAGTTCATATTATATCAATAAGTTTGAGTCATTAAGTTTGAGTCAATATTAATAAGTTTGAGTCAATAACAGTAAGTTTGAGTCAACTGTTTTGAAAGGAATTGCATTAAAGGATCCTGGGTAAAGTGGAAGAAAATGTGGAATAAAATTCAACTACCTGTTATGGAAATTCTGCAGTTTCCATGTGGTAGCCACTAGCCACATATTAAAAATTGAGTTTCTAAGTCACCCCTTTCAAGTGCTCAATAACCAAAAGTCACTAGTGAATTCCTATTGGGCAACTCAGATTACAGAACATTTTCAACATCACAACTTATTCTACTGGGCAATACTATCATAGAGTCCTGGTATGGTATAAGTTTATAGTGAAAGGGAGCAGATTTTTTTTTTTTTTTTTTCATCTTTGTAACCTTCCTAGCACTCACTCTGCATTATGGTATTGTATGTCCAGGATGTTATCAATATATGTGTATGATAAGCACTGGACTTCTAACCACATTGTCAGCCATTCAAATCCAGCAGCCTCTTCTGGGAAACTTTATACAGGGTCACTATGAGTCAGAAATGACTAGACAGCACTTAGTAGAAAAGAGTAATCATTGTTGTTGTTGTTGTTAGGTGCCATTGAGTCAGTACTGACTCATAGCAACCTTATGGACATCAGAACGAACACTGCCCGATCCTGGGACAACCTTACTATTGTTGCCACGCTTGAATCCATCGATGCTGCCACTTGGCCAAGCTATCTCACAGGGGGTCTTCCTCTTTTTCTCTAACCCTACCCCATACCAAACATGATATCCTTCTACAGGGACTGGTCCCTCCTGACAATATGTTCAAAGTATGAGGGGCGAAGTTTGGCCATCCTGGCCTCCAAGGAGCACTCTGGCAGCACATCTTCCAAAACAGAGTTATTGGTTCTTCTGGCAGCCCATGGCACTTTCAATAATCTCCTCCAACACTGTAACTCAAAAGCACCAATTCCTCTACAGTTGTTCTTATTCACTGTCCAGCTTTCCCATCCATATTAGGTTTTTGAAAATACCATGACTTGGGTCAGGTGCACCTTAGTCTTCAAGCTGACATCTTGACTCTTCAACACTTTAAAAAAGTCTTGTGCAGCAGATTTGCCTAATGCAATATGTCGTTTGATTTCTTGACTGCTGCTTCCATGAGTGTTGATAGTTGATCCAAGAAGAATGAAGTCCTT
>NW_006408843.1:890501-891968 GCF_000296735.1 Chrysochloris asiatica
GTTCCAACTCGATGGCACCTGACAACAACAACAACAACAAGGAACAGCTGGTGAGTTTGAACTGCCAACTTTGTGTTTCAAACTGACCTTTCAGTCTAGTTCTTATCCTACAGCACCACACCAGGACTCCCAATATTAGCTGATAAAAAGACTGGTGCTTCTGACTGGGTGTGTACTTTCTTTCTCTAAGATCATTTCCTATAAGGAAAATAATGTCAAAAGCAATCCCATAGTTAGGCTCATGTAGCAAGAAACTGAATCCTTTGCCAACAACAATGAGTTCCTGCCCCATAAGTCCTTCAGATGAGACTGCAGACCTGCTGCTAGCTTGACTGGAATTTCATGAGAAATCTTGAGCCAGCACTACTCAGCCACCGGGTGCTGTCAGATTTCTGATTAAAAGAAATTTCAAGATAATTTTTGTTGTTAAAAGATAAAATGCTGGGAATAATTTTTGTTATGCAGCATCAATAGACAACTAATGCAATACTATATTCTCATTGTTGTTAAGTGCAGTGAGTTGCTTCTGACTCATAGCCACCCTGTAGAGGGTTTCCAAAGAGCAGCTCGCAAGTTTGAATTGCCAACCCTTCACTTCAAACTGACCTTGAGGTTGAGTGCTTATCTGAAGGTGCCACACCAGGACTCCCTTACAAATGCCTTCCCAAGAGGTTATCAACTCTGCCAAGTTGTTTCATATCAGTGAATTCTACTAAAGATTCATGATACTTGACTACTTTTAGCTAGGATTGTTGTTTGATCAGTTTTCAGTCTTTATTATTAATGAAGATGTAGATATTCTATTTAAAAAATTGAGAATTCTGTATTGATAGAAATTTTTGTATAGATTGTTCATATACCTTCCATGAATGTTTTTTTTTTTTTTTTTTTAATTTTTACCAATTTCAAGGCCACAAGTCACTCCATGGAAGAAAGATGAGGTTTTCTGCTCCCACAAAGATTTTAAAAGCTTAAGTAGGGAGTTTGTATAAAAACTAACATAAAAATTAAGGGACAAGGAAAAGGAGTAAGTAATAAAATATACCTTTATATATTTATCATAATTAAAGTAACATCTCCTGGAATTCCCAATATTTCTAATTTCTACAATACATAGCACTAGAAAAACTAAGCATTTTGACCAGCAAGAATCCTGGTGTGGTGTTGTAGGGTTAGCACTGGATTGGTAACCACTAACCTTTCCTTGAAAACCCTACACAGGGTTTCTGTGAGTTAGAATTGACTCAACGGGACTTAAAAACAACAACTAAATAGAAGCTAAAGACATCCTGAAATTTCAGAGAAAATATTTCTAATCAGATAAAACAAGTCCTCTGTTAGTAATAACGTAAATAACTATATGAATGGCAACTAACAATTAACAACATGTTTACAATAGCCTCATATGGATGCGAAAGCTGGACAGTGAATAAGGAGGATCGTAGAAGAATTGATGCCTTTGAGTTG
>NW_006408843.1:892068-896800 GCF_000296735.1 Chrysochloris asiatica
TTCAATGTATCAAATCTGTTATTCAGATGATCTCTAAATTGAGGTGGGATATAGTCAAGGTTATATTTTGACTCTCACAGACTTGTTTTCATTTTCTTCAGCTTCAGTTTGAATTTGCATATGAGCAATTGATGGTCTGTTCCACAATCTGCCATGACCTTGTTTTGGCTGAAGATATAGCTTTTCCATCGTCTCTTTCCACAAATGTAGTCAGTTTGATTTCTATGTATTCTTTCTGGTGAGGTCCATGTGTATAGTTGCCTCTTATGATGTCTAAAGAAGGTTTTTTAAATGAACAAATCACTGGTTTTGCAGAATTCTATCATTCCCTCTCCAGCATCATTTCTGTCACCAAGGCCATATTTTTCAACTACTGATCCTTCTTCTTTGTTCCCAACCTTTGCATTCCAATCACTGGTAATAATCAATACATCTTGATACAACTAGATAAAAGTCCTAGTTTCTATAGATTGTTGTTGTTTCTTTTAAGTGCTGGTGAGTCACTTCTGATCCTTAGCGACCCTTTATAGTGTTTCTGAGAAGCAGTTAGTGAGCTTGAACCACTGACCTTGCAGTTCAAATGGCTTTGCAGTCTGGCACATTAAGCCACAGCACCACACCAGATTAGGCCCCCCAATTCTGAATTTGGACTGGTCCTGGTGCTCCCCAAATCTTCCAAACAATCCATATCAATGTTAGTCCGCCTGAGTAATCCATCCTCACCTAACCTCTTTCAGGGCTCTGGTTCAGGAAGTCAAGAATGGGGCAGAAGTGAGGTTTGTAATATGGGCTCTAGGAAGGCAACTTCTTTTGCATGCCCTCCTTGGAGAATCAGATTGCTTCTGGTAAATTCCTTTTGGTGCATTCAGAAAAGTGAGAGAAAAATCCTTGGAACGACCCTTCCCTATTAAAAGAAGGCTTCATAAGTTCTTGAAAACAATGGAACTAAAAGAAAATGGATTTTTTTCTACAAACTTGTTGAAGCCTTTTGTATATTCACCTAGGAGCGCTGGTAGTGTAGTGGGTTATAAGTTGGCCTATTGACCATTAGGTTAGCTGTTTGAATCTGCCAGCTACTCCATGGGTTAAAGATGAGACTTTCTGCTTCCATAAAGATTTACAGTCTCTGAAACCCTATACAGGATCGCTATGAGTTGTAACCGACTCGACGGCACATCACCACCACTACCACCAGCATGTATTCATTGCATTGTTGAATTACCCAATAAGCAAGGTAACCACTGGCTTACTTGTGCTTATTTACTAATCTGTAGTGAACCATTTCATATTTGTCACCACATCAAAGATTCTGCTTCTAGATTTGACTGGCTTCTGTCTCTCTCTCCCAACCCCACAGCTCCTTCCCACAGAATGAAAGCCTCTTTCCAAATTTACCATTCAACAGGAAGGAGCCTTGGTGGTACAGTGGCCAAGCTCTTGGCTGCTAACTAAAAGATTGGTTAGACCACACTAGCCATTCCTCAGGACAAAAATGGGACAGGCTTTTCTCATACAGATTTGTTGTTGTTAAGTGACATCAAGTCTGTTTAAGCCCGTAACATTCCTGTATAGATACAGTTTCCAAGGAGGAACTGGTGAGTTTGAACTGCCAACCTTGTGGTTCAAAATGACCTTGCAGTTGAATGCTTGTCCTACAGTGCCACACGAGGTTATAAAGATTACAACCTTGGAAATCCTATGGGCCAGTTCTACTCTATTGTATAGAGTCACTGGAGTTGGAATCAACTTTATAGCAGTGAGTGTTTCTATTGTTATTGTTGTTTTGTTTAGTTTTCTTGTGTCACAGAGGTTAAGCGCTTGGCTGCTAACTGAAAGATCATTGGTTTGAACATACCAGCCGCTCTGTGCAAGAAAGATGTGGCAGTCTGCTTCATTAAAGATTAGTCTAGGAAACCCTATGGGGCAGTTCTACTCTGTCTTAAGGTTGCTGCAAAAGAGGACATGAGGACAGTGTCTGACCTCCTCTTACTTTAGCAGGGGAAGGAGCATCAACATCAGTATCAACCCAAAGATGATTAACACAGAATCAGACATCCTTCCAGTGTTCCACTTCTCTACCAAATCTGACACCAACCATTCCTCCCAAGACATTCTCTCTGTCTCTCATGGATTCAAAACTTTGTTGCAATTGCTACATAGAATTCATGGACCATATTCAAAATTATGGGCTTTATTAGGAAAATTATTAGGGTACAAATCAGGGCTAGAAATGCTCAAGATCAAGACAATCTTTTCTCAGTCATGAACCCATAGATAGGCTTTTCTCTGGTCCTCAATCCCTTGGTCTGTCGTTTGCCCTGCTCAGGCACTGTCATAGAACACTGTTAGGGCTGCTGTGAGCATTTATCAGCAGTCCTTAAAGTGCTTTACAACACGTGTCTTGACATCAATCATCTCCTGGATCTAGGAGCTTCACAGTGCAAGGACCCCAGATCCAAAGGATGCACACTACTTTAAGCTCTTCTTTCTTGTGGTAATATGTCCTTCTTTCTTTGTTCTTTCTTTTTATATCTCTAAAGAGATGGACTTGAGAGGCAATCCTCTAGATTGCATCTGACCTCATTAACATCATAGAAGTGGGGGTTTATACACCAGATTGTACAACTGGGTTGATTGTATTATATTAGATCTTTTCGTGGAAATAACTACATCTTAATTGCTAAACCACTGAGGATTCTGGTCCTTCAAGTTGACACAAAACCTTAACCATCACAGGCTTTACCTGCTCCATGGGCTGAGACGCTGACTACTTTGTCTCCTCTTCTTGATGTGGCTGCTTCTGCTGTTGCTGCTGCTTCTTTGGTGTCACAGCTTTCTATCTCTGGATCAAGTGGTTTCAACACACAGAGGTCTCAGAGTTCAAAAGACCACTCCTGGTTCTTCTTCCTTGATGGTAGTGAGACCCACCTTCCTGCTTCTGAGATGGCCCATTTTATACTCATGTTAGAGTTCCAAGGTTTTACAATCACAATTTATTTATTGTTAACAAATAACAATCACTCTGACACCAAATCGTATAATCATATCAGTATATCTTCTCCCACTTTCTCTTACCCAGACACATCAAGGAAGTCATTTGGTGGGAATTACAAAGACTGTGACTAAGTGAGATACATATTAAATAATTCACTGCACTGCTATTGCTATGAGCCAGAATCAACTAGATGGCAGTAAGTTTGGTTTTTGGGGGGGTTTGACAGGGACAGAGTACACAGTAAGCATAATGGTCTTTCTTATGCTTATTTATTAATCTATTCTGGACAATTTCACATGGGTTTCAACACATCGTATGTTTTTCACTTCATCAAAGATAGGTTAAAATCCATATGAATTGTTCACTATAGATTAGTAAGAAAGCCTATGCTTACCTTGCTTATTGGGTAATCTGCTCCTGATTCAGTGACAGATAAACAGAATATACTCAAAAGGAATTTACAAGAAGTATTTGGCTCTGAGCAGACTGATGCATTTTTTTTCCTTTGACTTTGAGGTTCTCTGGTGATGTTCATTTCTGTGTTAAATGCCATGCTGCTGTTTAAACTACGTGACCTAGAAATGTCTTTCTCTAACCCTTAGCTCTTAAAGAAAACAGGGCAACAATTTCCCTGGATTTCTTTAGGAATAGTTGCATTTTAAGTTGAGTTTTGAATCAAACTATTGAAATTCATGTGGCCATGGGCGTAAACTTTAGTGCCCTAAATCAACTGGTTTGACAGAGGAAATGCCAGGGTAAGTACACCCTTTTCCCCTCTCATTGCACTAATTCTGCAAAACCACATGGTACTTATCTATCAGATGCCAAGCCATCTCCCCTTCAGCTGGAAAAATTAGCAATGATGATTGTGTTAGCATTATTGCACTGTGGTGTGTGCATGGTACTATTCCTTGCTGAAAACAAAACTTTTTTTTTTTTTCTTTTTTTTTAACTTGAGCAGCCGGAAACTGTAAAATGTCTGAAATGTCCACAAGATTTCTGGTAAATCCTGGAGACCTGCTATGTCAAGTGAAGTTCCATATGTAAATAGAAATGAATCATGCTGTGGTTTGTACTCACGTGTTCCCAAACAAATATGTTTATTTCACTTTAACAAACATTACATTTAATGCTGTTATTAAAATCGTTACAGGCAACATTTAATTGGAGAATGGAACGTTCTTTAGCTGTTGTTCAAATCATTCTTTTTGTTTTGTGAAAAATTATGACTACCCTACTTTCTTGATATTTTTGGCTTTGTTTGATTTTTAAAATCAGGACTCTCATCTTCAGTTTCCAGTCTTACAATTCCATGTTCTCTGGTTTCTTGAAAATAGTTTAAAATCCACATCTTTTTGGAAGTCTTTTTTTGATTTATCAAGTCAAATGATCATCAAGGCCCCAATTAGTTTTGCTGAACCAATTACTGAGAACAAGTGAGAATATTTATTTAAGTTGGACGATGCATACAGATTCATCTACCATAGAATTTATTAGGGCATTGTCAGATAATGGTTGATGTTATTTAAGAGGACATATACTTTCACCATACTTATTCAACCTGTATGCTGAGCAAATAATCTGAGAAGCTGGATTCTATGAAGAAAAATGTGGCATCAGAAGTGGAGGAAGACTCAGTAACAACCTGCGATATGCAGATGATACAACCTTGCTTGCTGAAAGTGAAGAGGACTTAAAATATTTACTGATGAAGATCAAAGAGCACAGCCTTCGGTA
>NW_006408843.1:902220-904240 GCF_000296735.1 Chrysochloris asiatica
TTGCATATTGATGGTCTGTTCCATAATCTGACCCTGGCCTTGTTTGGTCTGATGATATGGAGCTTTACCAGTTCTGTGTATTACATCTGGTGAGGTCCATGTATAGTTGTCTTTTATGCTTTTATAAAAAGGTAATTGCAATGAAGGAGTCATTGGTCTTGATAAATTCTATCATGCAATCTCCAGCATCATTTCCTTCACCAAGACCATATTTTCCAACTAATGATCCTTCTTTTTTTCCAACCTTTGCATTCTAATCACCAGTAATTATCAATACATCTTGATTGCATATTTGACCAATTTCAGACTGAAGAAGATAGTGGTGGTGGTGGTGGTTATGTGCCTTGGAGTTGGGTTCAACTCATAGTTGCCCTGTATAGGGTTTAAGAGGCTGTAAATCTTTATGGGAGAAGAAAGCTTCATCTTTCTCTCACAGAACAGCTGGTAGTTTCGAACTGCTGAACCTGAGATTAGCAGCCCTATTTGTAACCACTAAACTACCAGAGAAGAAGATGGTAGAATTCTTCAATTTCATAATCACTGGCTTTAGTACGTTAATCTGAATAATAGTGGTATTAACTGGTCTTACTTTAAGTTTATGTACATTATCCTATCACAGTGTTATATTTCATGACTGATAATTGGTATTATTTTTCATGATGAATGTGATGGCACTCCTCTTCAATTTGTCATTCCTGTCATAGTAAACCATGTGATTGTCAGATGCAAAATGGCCAATACCAGTTCATTTAAGTTCATTAGTGCCTAGGATCTCGATGTTTATACATTCCATTTCATTTTTGACAATATCCAATTTTCCAAGATTCATACTTCTTAACATTACACGTTCTGATTATTAATGGACTTTTACAGGTATTTCTCTTTATTTTGTGTTGTCACCCATCAGCAGATGAAGGTACTCAGGGCTTTATTCCATTCATGTCATCATGGTCAAGTCAACTTTGAGGAGGAATCTTTTTCCCAGTCACATTTGGAGTGCCTCTCAACCTTAGGAGCTTATCTTCTGGCACTGTATCTGACAATATGCTGCTCCTCTTCATGTTTCAGTATTCAATAATCTGGTGCTGACAATGTTATACTGTTGTTCATAAAGTTTTCAGTGACTAAATATTCAGAAGTAGTTTGTCTCTCCTTCTTCCTAGCCTGTCTTCGTTTAGAAATTCAGTTGAAACTTGTTCACCATGGGTGACCCTGATGATGTTTAAAATACCCATGGCATAGCTTCCAGAATCACAGAAACACACAAACCACCCCAGTACAACAAACTGACAGATGGGTGGTGGTTGGGTCACTATTGTTTGGAATGGCCATCACAAATATGGATCTCTTTCATTCAGTTGGCTAGGTAGGTGTCTTTCAATTTTTTTGGCATAGATAAGTGAGTGCTTCCAGTGCTGCATCAGTTTGTTGAATAATTTTATCTTGCATTCCATCAATTCACGGTGACTTGTTCTTTGACCAGTGACTTCAATACACCATGGACTTCTTTCATTATAACTGGCTCTTGATCATATGCTGCCTCTTCAAATAATTGAACATAGATAGTCTCTTTCTGGTATAGAGACTCTGTTTAGTCCTTCCATCTTCTTTTGATGCTTTCTGCATCATTCATTATTTTGTCCTTAGAATCCTTCAGTACTGCCAGTCCAGGTTTGAATGTTTTCTTCCGTTCCGCTGAGTGTGTTCTTCCCATTTGATTTTCGAACTTCAAGTCTTTGCACATTTCTAGTATTTGTCTTCTCAAGTTGCCTTTTGAAGTTTTATATTCAGGTCTTTTGCCTCTTCATTTTTCCCATTTGCTTTAGCATCTCTATGCTGGAGAATAAGTTTCAGAGTCTCTTCTAAAATACATTTTGGTCATTTCCTTTTTTCTTGTCTTTAATGACCTTTTGCTTTCTTCCACAACTCTTCTGGTCTTCAGTTTTTAGTGTCTAATGCATCTGTTCTTCAGATGATCCATAAATTCATGTGGGATATGTTCAAAGTCATATTTTTGTTC
>NW_006408843.1:904811-905967 GCF_000296735.1 Chrysochloris asiatica
AAGTGAAGAGGACTTAAAATATTTACTGATGAAGATCAAAGAGCACAGCCTTCGGTATGGATTACATCTCAATGTCAAGAAAACAAAAATCCTTGCCATTCGACCAATAAACAACATTCTTATCAATGGAGAAAAGATTGAAGTTGTCAAGGACTTCATTCTTCTTGGATCAACTATCACATTCATGGAAGCAACAGTCAAGAAATCAAACAATGTATTGCATTAAGCAAATTTGCTGCACAAGACCTTTTTTAAAGCGTTAAAGAGCAAAGATGCTAGCTTGAAGACTAAGGTGCTCCTGACCCAAGCCATGATATTTTCAATAACCTCATATGCATGTGAAAGCTAGACAGTGAATAAGGAAGACCCTAGAAGAATTGATGCCTTTGAGTTATGGTGTTGGAGGAGAATATTGCAAGTGCCATGGGCTGCCAAAAGAACCAACGGATCTGTGTTGGAAGAAGTGAAGCCAGAGTGCTACTTGGAGGCCAGGATGGCCAAACTTCATCTTTCATACTTTGGACATATTGTCAGGAAGGACCATTCACTAGAGAAGGATATCATGTTTAGTAAGGTGGAGGGTCAGAGAAAAAAAGGAAGACCTCCAGAGAGATGGATTGGAAAAGTGACAGCATCAATGGGCTCAAGCATGGCAACGATAGTGAGGTTGGCCCAGGACCAGGCAATATTTCGTTCTGTTGTGCATAAAGTCGCTATGAATCTGTACCAATTTGATAGCACCTAACAACAACAACAAATATTTTTTAAAACCTAGCAATTTTAATTATAAACAAATCAACTTATAACATAAACCACAAAAAAACACACATACAAAAAAAACATTTTACTCCCACTTTGTACCTAGATTAGTCAGTATGACTAATAGTACCCAGCAAAAATTAAGATATGTAACTTCCTATATTGTTGGTGTTGTTAAGTGCCATCAAGTCAGTTCTGACTCACAACAACTCTATATAGGATTTCCAAGGAACAGCTGCTATGCATAGAGTTTTCATGAACCTCGCCAAATGGAACACATAGAAATCAAATTGACTACATCTGTGGAAAGAGAAGATGGAAAAGCTCCATATCATCAGTGAAGACAAGGCCAGGGGCAGACTGTGGAACAGACCATCAATTACTGATATGCAAATTC
>NW_006408843.1:913802-915764 GCF_000296735.1 Chrysochloris asiatica
ATTATTAATGGATGTTGAGAGTTGTTTCTCTTCATTTTGAGTTGTGCCCCATCAGGAAATGAAGGTCTCAAAGGATTTACTCCATTTATGTCATCATGATCAACTCCACTTTGAGGTGGGACTGCTCTGCCCCAATCATATTTGAGTGCCTTCCAACCTGAGGGGCTCATTCATCCAGCACTATATCTGACAATATTCTTGTCTCTTCATCATTTTTCAACATTTCATAATCTGATGCTGACACTGTTTCCCTACTATTCATAAGGTTTTCAGTGACTATATATTTGGAAATTGTCTGTCTCCTTCTTCCTAGTCTGTCTCCATCTGGAAGCTCAGGTGAAACCTGTTCACTGTGAGTGACTTTGCTGGTATGAGTCATAACTGACTCAGTGGCACACAACCACCACCAACACCAAACTGTGAGAGAATCACAGCTACATGCAAGCCACCACAATACGACAAACTGGCATGTAAGTGTAAGGTTGACTTCAAGAAAAACAAATAAATCTGTCTTGAAAGAAGTAAATCCAGAATGCTCCTTGGAAGTAAAGAAGGCCAGGCTTTGTCTCTCATAATTCAGACATAATATCATGAGGTAACAGTCCCCATATAAGGATATCATATTTGTTAAAATGGAGGGTCAGAGAAAAAGATGAAGATCCCTAATGAGGTTGATTGGCTCAATAGCAGCAGCAATGGGCTCAAACATGGCAAAAATTGTTGGGCTGGCACAGGACCTGACAGTGTTTTGTTCTGTTGTGCATGGGGTTGCTGTGAGTCACTACCACCGGGATGGCACCTAACAATAACAATACACTTTTATTAATGTTTGCAATTCCTTACACCACTTGTCCGTCAGTTTCTCTTACTGTGGTAGCTTGTGAGTTGCTGTGATTTTGGAAGCTATGCCATGGGTATTTTAAATACCAGCAGAGTCAACCATGGTGGACAGGTTTCAGATGAGCTTCCAGACAAAGACAGACTAGGAAGAAAGAGTGATGAACGTCTTCTGAATATTTAGTCACAGAAAAACTTATGAGTAGCAGAGAGACACTGTCAAATACAGTGCCTGAAAATGAGCCCCTCAAATTGGAAGACACTCAAAATGTGACTGGGGAAGAGCTGCCTCCTTAAAGTAGAGTGGACCATGATGATGAAAATGGAGTAAAGCCCATAGGACCTTAATTTGCTGATGGGGCACAACTCAAAATGAAGAGAAACAGTTGTAAACATCCATGAATAATCAGAACATGGAATGCACAAAGTATGAATCTAGGAAAATAAGAAATTGTCAAAAATAAAATGAAATGCATAAAAATCAATATCTTAGATATTAGTGAGCTGAAATGGACTAGTATTGACCATTTTCAATCTACAACCGCATGATTCACTATACCGGGGATAACAAATTAAAGAGAAATGGTGTTGCATTGACTGTCAAAAAGATCAGGCATGAGATACAATGCTGCCAGTGATAGAAAAATATCAAAGTGCTTACAAGGAAAACCAGTTAATACCACTATTATTCAAATTTATGCACAAACCACAAAAGCCAGTGAGGATGAAATACAAGAATCTACCAAATTCTTCAATCTGAATTTGACCAAACATGTGATCAAAATATATTGATAGTTACTAGTGATTGGAATGCAAAGGTTGGAAACAAAGAGAAGGAATCAGTATTTGGGAAATATGGCCTTGGTGATAGAAATGATGCTGGAGATCTCAAGATAGAATTCTATAAAATAAATGATTTATTCATTTCAAAAACCTTCTTTAGACAACATAATAGATGATTATACACATGGACCTCACTAGATGGAATACACAAAAATCAAATTGACTACATCTGTGGAAAGAGATGATGGAAAAGCTCCATATCATCAGTCAAATCAAGGCCAGGGGCAGATTATGGAACAGACCACCATTGCTCATATGCAAATTTAAACTAAAGCTGAAGAA
>NW_006408843.1:917295-919694 GCF_000296735.1 Chrysochloris asiatica
ACATATTGCATTAGGCAAATCTGTTGCACAAGACCTGTTTAAAGTGTTGAAGAGCAAAGATGTCAGCTTGAGGACTAAGGTGTGTCGGACCCAAGCCATTGTATTTTGTAATAACTTCATATGCATGTAAAAGCTGAACATTAATAAAGAAGACCATAGAAGAATTGATGCTTTTGAGTTATGGCATTGGAGGAGAGTACTGAAAGTACCATGGGCTGTCAAAAGAACAAACAGTTCTGTGTTGGAAGAAGTACAGCCAGAGTGCTCCTCTGTGGCCAGGATGGCTAAACTCCATCTCTCATACTTTGGTCAGGAGGACCAGTCACTGGAAAAGGATAACATGTTTGGTAAGGGGAAGGGTCATTGACAAAGAGGATCAACCCAGCAAGATGGATTGGCAATACGGCAGAATCTATGGGCTCAAGTGTGGCAACAATTGTGAGGTTGGACCAGGACTGGACAGTGTTTCGTTCTGTTATGCATAGGATTGCTATGAGTCAGTACCGACTCAACGGCACCTAACAACTACAACATCCCTTCAAGCATCAGTCTAGTGTGATTCAGAAGAGGACTTGGAAAGAGGGGTATCATTGCTAATGTTAATGGATCTTTGCTGGAAGCAGAGAATATCAGAAAGATGTTTATCTCCATTTATTGAACACACAATGGCTTTTGATTATGTGGATCATGACAAACTATAGACACAATTAACACTTAACTGTGTTCATGAGAAACCTGTACATAGACCAAGAGGCTGTGGTTAGAAAGAAAAAGGGAACATTGAGTGGTTTAAAATTATTAAAATTGTGCATCAGTATTGTATTGTTACACCATACTTAATTTGTATGCTGAGCAAATAATCTGAGTAGCTGGATTATATGAGGAAAAACTTGGCATCAGGACTGAAGGAAGATTCATTAATAAATAACCAGTGATATGCAGATGATACAACCTTGCTTGTTGAAAGTGACACAGCCTTAAAATACTTACTGGTGAAGTATCAGATCAAAGACCCTTTGGTATGGGTTGCACCTCAATGTAAAGCAATCAAATATCCTCACCACTGGCTCATAAATAACATCACGATTAAAAAAAAAAAGCATAGGGCCTCCACAAAGTGTTCAAGAGCAAAGATATCTGTTTGAAGACTAAGGTACATCTTGATCCAAGCCATGGTATTTTCAATCACCTCATATGCATGTGAAGGTTGATTAAAGAATAAAGACTGTAGAAGAATTAACACACTTGAATTATAGTGTTGGAGAAGAATATTAAAAGTACCACGGAGTACCAGAAGAACAAACAAATCTGTGCATGCTCCTTAGAAGCCAGGATGCTGAGTCTTCATCTCTCATACTTCAGACATCCTATTAGGGGAAGAAACTCTTAATAGTGCTATGGGATAATGCACTAGACTGAAAAGTTAGTTGAACTGCAAGGCCAGCTGTTCAAACTCACCAGCCACTCCTCAGAAACCCTATACATGGTCTCTATGAGTTGATATCACTTAACTGAGTGGACATCATTTAACAACAACAATAAAGAGTAGGATCAGCGAAAAAGAAGGACACTCCCAACTTGATGGATTGGCACAGTGGCCGCAGCAATGGGCTCAAATGTAATAACAATTGTGAGGATGGTGCAGGACCAGGCAGTGTTTAGCTCTGTTGGTCACAGAGTCACTATGAGTTGGAACCAATGCGACAGCACCTAACAATAACAACAATAAAGATATAAAGCACTCAACTTTAAAAGCATCTTGTAAAACATGAGTGGATGGTCACAGAAGGTGATTTTTTTATTCATTGGCTTGAATTTGTTTTTGTGTATGTGTGTGTGAAAATAGTGTTTATAGGATTTCTAGTGGCTGAGCTGTGACCACACAAAGGTTTTGGGGGAATGATTAGTTCACAGACTTCATCTAAACAGAGTCAGTACTAACAGTCACCCCATTCTCTCTACCATAGATCACATTTCAAACAACCGTTACATACCTCATTCTCTTTCATGTGAAACACTGAAAATGAAAATCTGTGGATTTTTTTCTAGTTTCAGTATTTCACTGCATCTTCTGAGTCTTGTCTGAGCATTTGGATTAGCATGCTGTTGTAGTTGTTGGGAACCATCTAGTTGATCCTACTATCATAACAATGTTATGTGATGGTAGAACTGCCCCCATAGCATTTTCTAGACTATATCGTTAGGGAAGCAGATTGACAGGTCTTTCTTCCACAGATAAAAATGGGAGAAATGTGAAAGAAAACACAATGATAATTCAAAGGCCTGAGATGGAGTCCCACCTCTACTACTTACAAACCGTAAGATCTTAGGCAACTTTCTTAACGTCTCCAAGTCTCAGTGTCTTCAATTGTGAGATAATAATAATTATTATTTTGGGG
>NW_006408843.1:920541-921697 GCF_000296735.1 Chrysochloris asiatica
TGTTGGAAGAACTACAGCTAGAATGTACCTTAGAAGTCAGGCCGATGAGATTTTATCTCTCACACTTCAGCCATATTATCAGGAGAGACTAGTTCCTGGTAAGGTGGAGGGTCAGCAAAAAAAAAGTTGAAGACCCGCAATGAGATGGATTGGCACAGTGGCAGTAGCAGTGGGTTCAGGTGTAGCAAAGACTTGGAGGGTGATGCATGACCAGGCAGTGTTTCTTTCTGTTGTGCATGGAGTCGCTATGGATTAGAGTCAACTACACGGCAACTAACAAAAACAGCAACAACAATTTTTGCAGCAGACTCATCATCCTTTAACTAAGATTCACTCTATCCAGGAACGTAGTTTCTTTTAATGGACTAATGATAGGGACACATGACTCACTTAAAACTTATTCGGGACACTATTTTTAGCTGTGATGTCTGCAGATCATTCAGTTCCTTGGGGCATTTAAATCATGGCAGATCAAAATGAACCACTCTGATACTTTTCCCAGATGCTCTTTTATACAATTATTTCAACAAGTTAGAAATTGTTGCATAATTCACAAAACAGTTCTTTTTGCAAGAGTTAAAGTGAATAAAGATGGGCCTACTAGCTAAACTTACATTAGGCTCTGGGCTTGAGTCACATGGTAGAGTGGCGGACACCCACAGCAGCTTTCTCTGCATCAGTCCATATCCCTGTAGTTTCATAAGAGAGTGGAGGATGATTATTAATTCACAAGGAAATGAATAAACTCAGTAAGCTCCACACTGTTTGGGTTTTATAACAGTGTACTGGAAAGAAAATCTCCCTAAGTATGTTTATTACCACGGGTCTTATCTGTTGATTAATAAGGTCTCTATTCTCAAGAACTTCTAAAAGTTAGTAAGAAAAGGCAGACAAGTCAGAGGAGAAATGAATAACACTTTATAACTGGCACTTCACAAAAGAGACATCTAAACATTCTATCAATGTATGAGAAGAAGTGCTGGTAGTGTATTTGTTACATTTTGGCTGCTAACCAAAAGGTCAGCAGTTTGAATTCCCCAGTTACCCCATGGGAGAAAGATGAGGCTTTTTGCTCCCATGAGGATTTACAGCCTCAGAAACCCAATACAGTCACTACTGGGTCAGAACCACCTTGACAGCACACCACACCACCATG
>NW_006408843.1:922405-923725 GCF_000296735.1 Chrysochloris asiatica
AAAGTGATGACAGCTACAGAGGCCATGGCATAGAGAGAGTAGCTAAGGACTCTAGGCCCAAGAACTGTGAAAAGCTATGTCCCTGCAGGCAGGAGGCTAGCTTGCAAAGTCTGTCCTTTGTACATTCAAACAAATATGTATTTTCTGCTTTTTGGTGTACATCAATACAATTTTTAAAAAGGGAATACAGGTATATACTGTTAACTCATGGTACATGGAGGGTATTGTAATTATTGCAACCAAATAAAATATGATTTATTGAATATAAAGCTGATAATAATTTGCCCTGTAAACTTCCACTCAATTCACAATAAAAACTTTTAAAAACAAAAACTACTGTAAACAATTCTTCTCTAACACACATGGGTTCTCCATAAATTGTAAGCAACTTAATAGCAACAAGTTTTATATATCTACCTGAATTGCTAATCCCCTGAAGTCCGAAAATATGAAATGGTGGAAATATTTACACTGGGAACTCTTATGCCCTATGAGTGGGAGTACAAATTGAAACCATTTTTTTTGGAAAATAGACAAGTATTTCCTGAAATGTACATGTTATTATAATTGTATGTTTCTTCAAATTTCCTATTTTGTTTGTTTGTTGTGTACAAAAATTAAGAACTGATTATTGTATTTGTCCCTGTATCCACCGCCTTCATTAAATGTCCTTACTGAAATCAAGGGGACACTGTAGGATAAGCACTGGACTGCTAACCACAGGTTGGCAGTTTGAGCTCTGGAGGTGCTATGCAAGAGAAAGTGAAGCTTTCTGTTCCTGCAAAGATTTACAGTTTCAGAAATCCTTTACAGGGTCTCTATAAGTAGAAAGGACACCTGGACTGGTGCTATGGGATCACTGGACTGTGACCCACAAAGTTGGCAATTCAAACCCACCAATACAGAAACCCTATATGTGGTCGCTATGAGTCAAAATAGACTGTCGGCACTTTACAACAAAAACATAAGTCAAAACCAACTCAGCAGCACTTAACAATTCTTTGAAATGACTAAAGGATTATGCTTGTGTGGCACTGGAATACGAAGTTGTTTTGAACCACAAAGTTGGCAGTTCAATCTCACTAGATGCTCTATACAACATTGCTATGTGTTGAAACAGACTCCACGACATTTAACAACAACAACAAAAGATTATCATATAGAAATAATTAGCATTATTTATTTTCAATAAATATTGTTTTATAGAGAGTAATATACTATAAATAAATGACTGCAAGCATACACTGACAGAGAAAACCCAGAGGTTCAAGCCAGATTCAGAAGAGGACATGAAATGAGAGATATCAGTGCTGATGTCCG
>NW_006408843.1:932509-937701 GCF_000296735.1 Chrysochloris asiatica
CAAGGTTGTATCATCTGCATATTACAAATTGTTAATGAGTCTTCCTCCAATCCTGATTCCATGTTTTTCTTCACTTAACCAAGCTTCTCAGATTATTTGCTCAGCATACATGTTGAATAAGTATGGTGAAAGAATCCATCCCTGTTGTACACCTTTCTTAATTCCAAGCCTTTCAGTGTTCCCTTGTTGTGTTTGAACAACTGCCTCTTGGTCCAGGTACAGACTCCTCAAGAGTACACTTAACTGTTCCGGAATACTCATACTTCGCAATGTTGGCCATAGCTTATCATGATCCACACAATCAAAAGCCTTTGCATAGTCAATAAAGCACAACTAAAGATCTTCCTGGTATTCTCTGCTTTCATCCAAGATCCATTGGACATCAGCAATGATATCCCTCATTCCACGTCCTCCTCTGAATCCAGCTTGAACCTCTGGAAGTTCTCTGTCAATGTATGCTTGCAGCCATTTCAGTATTGCCTTTAGTAAAACTTACTCTCATGGTATATCAAAGCTATTGACCAATGAATTCCAAATTCCATTTGGTCACCTCTCTTAGGAATGGGCATAAATACGAATCTCTTCCAATCAGTTGGCCAGATAGTTGTCTTCCAAATTTCTTGGCATAGATAAGTAAGTGCCTCCATGTCACCTCACTTTCTTGGATGATTTCAATTTTTATTCCATCAATTCCTGGTACCTTGTTCTTTGCCAATTCCTTCAATGCACCTTGGACGTCTTCCTTCAATATCATTGGCTCTTGATCACATGCTACCTCTTGAAATGGTTGAACATTAACCATTTCCTTTTGGTACAGTGAATCTGTGTATTCCTTCCATTTTCTTTTGATTCTTTCTGCATCATTCAGTAATTTTTCCAGAGAATCCTTCAATAACAAAAGTTAAGGCTTTATTTTTTTCTTCAGTTCCCCTAGCTTGAGAAACGCTGCGTGTGTTCTTCCCTTTTGGTTTTCTGACCCCAGATCTTTTCACATTTTGTTGTAATATTTGACTTTGTCTTTTAGAGCTCTCCTTTGAAATTTTCTGTTCAGCTCTTGTCCTCCTCATTTCTTCCATTTGCTTTAGCATCTCTATGCTGGAGAGCAAGTTTCAGTGTCTCTTTTGTTATCCATTTTGATCTTTTCCTTCTTTCTTGTCTTCCTAATGACTTTTTGCTTTCAGCCTGTATGATGTTCTTGATGGCATCTCACAACTATTCTGGTCTTCAATCTTTACTGTTTAATGTGTCAAATCTCTTCTTCAGATGATCTCTAAATTGGGGTGGGATATATTCAAGGTCATATTTTGGTTCTTGTGTACTTGTTTTCATTTTCTTCAAGAGCTTCCGTTTGAATTTACTTATGAGCAATTGATGGTCTGTTCCACAATCTACCCCTGGCCCTCTTGTGACTGACGATATAGAGCTTATCATCATGTCTTTCCATAGATGTAGTCAATTTGATTTCTGTGTATTCCATTTGGTGAGGACCATGTGTATAATCGTCTCTTATGCTGTCTAAAGAAAGTATTTGAAACGAATAAATTATTGGTTTTGCAGAATCTATCATTACTTTGTGTAAATATTGAATGTGTAGAGTTTAAGAAATAACAAATGCAAATGACAATTTGTTTGAGCCAACAAAGATACTTCTTCTTTGTTCCTAACCTTTGCATTCCAATCACTGGTAATGATCAATACATCTTGATTAATTTCAGATTAAAGACATTTGTGTAATTGTTAACAACAAATGAACCACAAGGTAAGCGGTTCTAGATCACCAGCCACTCTAAAGGAGAAAGATGTATCCCACAGAGATTTTCAACCTCAGAAACCCTATAATAAAGTCATTGTGAGTGGGAACTGACTCAGTTTGATGGCACTTAACAGCAACAACAATGAATCAATTTTTTTTAACTGTTAGTAAGTATCTTAGGGGAGGGAGGAACTGGAAGATTTATAAGACACGTACCTGTGACACTCTCTCTCTTTTCTTCTTCCTTTTTAATTCTATATTTTCCTCTACATGGCTCAAGCAAATTGTCATTTGCATTTGTTATTTTTTAAACTCTACACATCCAATATTTACATAAAGTTTAATTCTCTCCATTAGTGAACTGTCCAACCACTGCCAAAAGTGAAAACTGCCACACCTAATGGATATGTTTTCACTAATTCAGCTCCCCATTAATAGACCAGGGGTCATGCAATGATAGTCCAAGTCTGCAATGGAATCACATCCCAAAACCACAAAGAGCTACTCCAACTGTTAAAAATGGTGGGATGCTTGGCAGCTTTCACTATAAAAATTACCTTGTTCATTTGGTATTCTCAGAAAGGCTGTTATTTTCTTAGTATTCAATGTGCAATATCAGAAGGACTAAAATGTAAAGTTTAGGGAACAAGTGTATTAAAATAACTAATTTTTGTACCAATTTAACTTTTCTCTGAATTTCAAGAATAAGGGTGTGGACCCTGACTTGGGTTTATTATGTTAAATGGATGCATCCAGTTCTAATTACTGCTCCCCACTACAAGGCACAAGGACTTCAAGCTACTCTTGGCACATAGGAGTTACTGGCTGGACAGATTGTACTAAACAAACAAATCTCCCCAATTAAAAATTATTAAATAAAAACCTGTACCACAAATCTGAAGTGTGGGCTATCATATTGTGACATATAAAGGATTTGAGAGAAGATGAAGAAAGATTGTTTATAACATTTCTATAATCTATTCTGAAGAGTTTAATATGCCAGAATCATTGTTATATAGTAGTTACTTGTGCATAGCTAATTTTTTCTTTTGAAATTGTTTCCTTTTAACTTTTTAATGGAAAACAGCTGATGAAGACATTTATTAGTTCTGAGAATGTGGGTAATAGTTTCTGGAGAGACTGTTTTCACAAAAGATTTCAAAGAAGTTATCTTTTTCAAAATCTTGCTGTTACAGCAAGCTAAAAACAATACACGTATTAGTCTTTCTCATTGACATCTGTTTTGCCTATTTTCATTCATTAGTTTTATTCTTCTATAAAAGAGAAAAAAATCAGCAACTATAAATATGCCCCTCTCTCTCTCTGTCTCTCTCTCTATGCTACTATGTGCGGAAAACTGGCCCATTAAGCTTCTCAAATGTAAAGAAAGTAGATCCAGATATTGTAGAAGAAAAGAGTATCAGGTCCAAGACAAATTCAGGGTCAAGAAAAAGCCACACAATATCTGATTAGACAATGTGAATGTCGAGGAATAGGCTCATCCAGTGGCTAGAGCTTGACCCAGAAAACTTAATAAGAAATTTTTTATGTAAGTGCTATCGAGTTGGTGCCAACAAACCTGTATAAGGTTTTGTTATTGTTGCTAATTGTCATCGAGTTGCTTCTGACTCAGAGCAGCCCTGTATAGGGTTTACAAGACTATAAATCTTTGCAAGAACAGAAAGTCCCATCTTTCTCCTTCAGAGAGGCCGGTTTACTCAAATTGCCAACCTTGTAGTTCACAGTCCATTGCTTACACTACAGAGCCACTTTGCTCCCTTGTACAGAGTTTGTTGTTGTTGCAAAGTGTTGATTCTGGCCCATAGCGACTCTGTATAGGGTTTCCGAGGAGCGACTGGTGAGCTTGAACTGCCAACTTTGCAGTTCAAACTGACTATGCAGTCCATTACATTAACCCATAGTGCCACACCAGGACTCTATTGTTGTTGTTGTGAAGTGCCATCGAGTCTGTTCTGACCCATAGGGATCCTGTACAGGGTTTCCGAAGAGCAGCTGGTGAGCTTGAAACACCAGCCCTGCAGTTCAAACATCTTTGCAGTCTGGCACATTAACCCACAGTGCCACGCCAGGACTTCATTAGGACTTCAAAATATTAGTACCAAACTTTTGAATTAGAGAAGTTCTGCAATCAATCTTTGAGGATAGAAATAATGATACAAAATTAACGGAAGGACCTCAGCATCTATTTAATTAAAACAGAAGTGCACAACACTTATTATAAACATCCAGTATATAAATGTGTTTACAATCAAGAAACTGCTGATAGTTTGTTGGGGATGGGAGGCTATTTTTATTACCCTTTTAATTTCATTTGATTCTGTTGTGACTTCACCCATGTGGTTTCTAATGCAAATTATTTGTGTCCTCTCCCTCTTTTCTTTTGTTAGTTTTGCCAATGGTTTGTCAATTTTATTAATCCTTTCAAAGAACCAGCTTCTTGTCCTGTTGATTCTTTCTATAGTTTTTCAGTTTTCCATCTCATTTATTTCTGCTCTTATCTTTATTATTTCCTGTCTTTTGGTGGCTGTAGATTCCCTCTGCTGATCTGCTTCTAACTGTTGAAGACGCCGTGTTAATGTGTTGATTTGGGTTTTTTTCTCTTTTTGGATGTGCTCATTTATTGCAATAAATTGTCCTCTCAGCATTGCTTATGCCGTGTCCCAAAGATTTTGGTATGTTGTGTTTTCATTCTTGTTTGTTTCTAGGAATTTTGTAAATTCACATTTAATTTCTTCTTTTATCCAGTTGCTTTTCAGCAGAGTGTTGTTCAGTTTCCATGTAGTCTAATTTATTGCCTTGGTTATCTTATAGTTGATTTCTAGTTTTATAGCATTGTGGTCTGAGAAGATGCTTTGTAGAATTTTGATGTTTGTAAATTTATGGAGGCTTGCTTTGAGTCCGGACACATGGTTAATTCTGGAAAATGTTCCATGCGCACTGGAGAAGAATGTATATTGTGCTGTTGTTGAATTGAATGCTCTGTATACATCTATGAGGTCAAGTTGGTTGATTGTGTTGTTTAGTTCTTCTGTAACTTTGTCAAGTTTCTTTCTGGTTGTTCTGTCCCTTTTCAAGAGTGATGTGTTAAAATCTCCCACTATAATTGTAGATTTATCTATTTCTTTCTTCAATTTCAGTAAGATTTTCTTCATGTATCTTTGTGCTCTTTCATTGGGACCATATATATTTATTATGGTTATGTTGTCTTGCTCAATTAACCCTTTGATCATGAGATAGACAACCCTTTGTCTCTTATGCTAGTTTTTATTTTAAAGTTTACTTTGTTGGAGATTAGTATTGCCACTCCTGCTTGTTTATTATTGCAGTTAGCTTGGTAAATTTTTTTTTTCCATCATTTAACTTTTAGTATGTTTTTGTCTTTGCGTGTAAGGTGTGTTTCTTACAGGCAGCATATTGA
>NW_006408843.1:938212-948725 GCF_000296735.1 Chrysochloris asiatica
TGAGTTCCTGGTGGTGTTGCCATGCCTGTCAATCTCTGTTTGTTGTCTGTTCTTGTTGGTTTTCAGTCCACAGAACTCCCTTTAGGATATTTTGAAGTGCTGGGTTGGTTTTGGTAAAATCTCTCAGATTCTGTTTATCGTGGAATGTCTTGATTGCACCATCATATTTGATTGATAGTTTTGCTGGATAGACGATTCTTGGTTGACAATTTTTTTCTTATAGGGCTTTGTATATGTCTCCCCATTACCTTCTTGCCTGCATGGTTCACTCTGAATAATCAGAGCTTCATCTAATTTGCTTGTCTTTATAAGTGACTTTTCTCTTCTCCCTGGTCACTTTTAGTATTCTTTCCCTTGTCTTTGATTTTGGAGAGCTTGATTTTTATATGTCTTGGTGACATTCATTTGGGGTTTTTACTTCCTGGGGTACATTTGGCTTCTTGAATGTTTATCTTCTCATTTTTCAAGATGTTAGGGAAATTTTCTTCCAGAAGCTCCTCAACTATCTCCTCTGTGGACTTCTCTGACTCTTCCTGTCTAGGAATGCCATTAATTCCTAAGTTGTTCCTCTTCATGTTATGCAGCATGAATCGTAGACTGTCTTCAGATTTTTTTATCTTTTTTTTCCGCTTGCTCTTCTATCTTAGTGGTATTGAGAGATTTGTTTTCCAGCTCTCTAGTTCTGGCTTCCATCTCTTCTATTCTGCTCCTTTCCCCTTTCAGTGTATTATCCATTTCTGATATCTTATTATTGATCATCTGGACATCTTTTTGCAGGTTTTGAATTGTTTCCAATTCTGTATCAATCTTATTTGATTGCTCCTGTAGTACTTTCCTGACTTCTTCCTTGTTTTCCTCCACCCCTTTTCAGAGCATTTGAATTTGTTTTCATATTATTCTTCTGAATTCTTTCTCAGGCATATCCAAAACCTGCTCTTCCTCCTCTATAAAGCCTTTGTTTGTCTCCACCTCATTTGTATCACCTACTCTTTTCTGGTTTTGGATGTGTTTTGATATCATTTGTTGCGTCTTATTCATCATGATAATTATGTGTTTTGTTTTATTTTTAAAGCTTAAGTGAATGTTTGTTGTTTGTTGTTAAAAGAGGCTGTTTTTAAATTTGAACAAAGCCATGAGATTTCTTGAGCATTGGATGCTGAGGATGGACTCTTTGAGAAAAGGAATAAAACAGGGGAAAAGGTGATCTGATAATCTGATACATGATTAAAAGGCTTCCACTAGGAAAATAACGTAGGGCAAAATGTGTGGGTTGGCAAACTAAGGGCAACATATAAGGCAGCTGCCAAGTTTCAAATGAGCCACACTCTCCAATTAAGTGTTACCTTGGTAAACTATTTCTCAGGCATCATAACACTTATACAAAAACTTACCATATTTGTTTGGTTTTCAATGACTTTTGATAACTAATACTTGAAACACTGAAAACGGAAGATCAGACCACTTGTGGTATGATATCAAGAACATCATACAAAAGGTCATTAAAAAAACAGAAAAGAAAGAAAAGACCACAGTGGGTGCCTGAAGAGACTCTGAAATCTGCTGTTGAATATAGAGTAATTAAAGGAAATGGAAGAAATGATGAAATAAAAGAGCTGAACAAATATTTCACTTAAGAAGATAAAGTCAAGCATTATAATGACAAGTGCAAAGACCTAGAGTTAGAAATCCAAAAGGAAAAAAACATATTCAGCATTTCTCAAGTTGAAAGGAATGAAGAAAAAAATCAAGTCTTGACTTGCAATATTGAAGTATTCTATGGGCAAAAATGGGAGTTCTGGTATGGTGCTGTGGGTAAATACACTGGGCTGCAAAATTAATTTGAATCACAAGGTTGGTGGTTCAAGCTCATCAGGCATTCCTCAGAAATCCTATACAGGGTCGCTATGGGTCAGAACCAACTTGACTGCACTTATCAACAACAATAACAACAACAATGGCAAAATGGAGTCCTGGTGTGGCACTGTGGGTTAATGCACTGGACTGCAAGGTCAGTTTTAATTGCAAGGTCAGCAGTTCAAACTCATCCAGCTGCTCTTTGGAAACCCTATGCAGATATGAGTCGGATCTGGCTTGACAGCACTTAACGAAAACAAGAACATGGGCAAAATATTGAATGACTTAGAAAATATTGAAAGAAAATGGAAGGAATACAGGGTCACTAACAAAAAATAATTGGGGATGTTCAACCCTTTCAAGAAATATTGTTATTGTTGTTGTTAGGTTCCATCAAGTCAGTACTGACTCATAGCAACTTTATGCACAGCAGAATGAAACACTGCCCAGTCCTGGTCCAACCTCACAATTGTTGCCACGATTGAGCCCATTGGTGCTGCCATTTTGCCAAACTATCTTGCTAGGGTTCTTTCTCTTTTTCTCTGACCCTCCACCTTACCAAACATGATATCCTTCTCCAGTGACTGGTACCTCCTGACAATATATCCAAAGTATGAGAGATGAAGTTTAGCCATCCTGGCCTCCAAGTTGCACTCTGTCTTCACTTCTTCCAACACAGATATATTGGTTCTTTTGGCACTTTCAATATTCTCCTCCAACACCATAACTAAAGAGACAGCATATGATAAAGAATTAATGGTATTGAAGGAAAAAGTTCAAGCTGTACTGAAAACATTGGTGAAAAGCAGGGTTCCAGGAATTGATGGAATACCAATTGAAATATTACAAGAAAATGACATGGTTGTGGGAGCACTCACTCTTCAAAGCCAAGAAATATAGAAGATAGCTACTTGGCCAGCTGATTGGAAAAGATCCATATTTGTGCCCATTCCAATGAAAGATAACCCTATAGAATGCAGAAATTATCAAACAATATCATTAATGGCACACAAAAGCAAATTTGGTTAGAGAGCCTTCAAAAATATGTGCAACAGTATATCAACAGGGAGCTTCCAGAAATTCAAGCTGGATTCAGAAGACAAGCAACTAAGAATATCATTGCTTACATGAAATAGATCTGGACTGAAAACAGAGACTACCATAAAGATGTTTACTTGCATAAAACATGACTAAACAAAGATATTCGACTGTGTGGATCATAACAAATTATTGGTAACATTGAGAAGAATAAGGATTCCAGAATATTTAATGGTGTTTTTGTATATATTGTACATAGACTGAGAGGAAAACTTAGAAGAGAACAAATTGACACTGCATGGTTTAGAATCTGGAAAGAATATGTCAGGGTTGTATCTTTCACCATACTTATTTAGTTTGTATGCTGAAAAAATAATCTAAGAAGCTGGAGTGCATTAAGAAGAACATGGCACCAGAATTGGAGAAAGACTCACTAACAACCTGTGAGATACAGATGACATAACCTTGCTTGCTGAAAGCCAAAAAAATGTAAAGCACTTGCTGATGAAAATCAAAAAATACAATCTTCAGAATGAATTGTACCTTAATGTAAAGAAAACAAAATCCTCACAACTGGACCAATAAACAACATAATGAAAAATGAAGAAGATTGAAGTTGTTAAGGATTTCATTTTACTTGGATCCACAATGGAAGCAGCAGGCAAAAAGTCAAATGACATATTGCATTGGGCCAATCTGCTGCACAAGACCTCTTTAAAATATTCAAGAGCAAAGATGTCATTTTAAGGACTAAGGTGTACCTCACCCAAGTCATGGTATTTTCAATTACCTAAATGGCAGCTGGACAATAAATAAGGAAGACCAGAGGAAAATGGATACCTTTGAATTATGGTGTTGGTGAAGAATATTAAAAGTACTATGGACTGCTCAAATAACAAACAAATCAGTCTTGGGGGAAGTACAGTTAAAATGACCCTTAGAAGTCAGATAATGAGACCTCATCCCATGTATTTTAGACATGTTATCAGGAAGGACAAGTTCCTGGAGGAAGACGTGAATCTTGGTGAAGTGGAGGATCAGAAAAAAGAGGAAGACCCCTAACAAGATGGATTGACACAGATGTTGCAATAATCGGTTCAAATGTACTAACAATTGTGAGGATGTTAACAAGCAGGCAGTGTTTCATTCTGTTGTGTGTAAAGTCATTGTGAGTCAGAGACATTTAGATGGCATCTAATAACAACAGCCGGATTACAAAGACACCATTTTATCTCTCAAAAACCACAAGATAATTTTATATCAAATAACAGGAAATAAACAAACACAAAACAGATTCTTCACAGCCGTTGTTAATCCAAGCATAATTTCAAGTTAGCAGTATCACTTGGACACTTGTTAGAAAATGCCAGCTTGAAAACTAAGGTGCGCCTGACTCAAGGCATGATATTTTCAGTAACCTCATATGCATGGAAAAACTGGACAATGAATATGGAAGACTGTAGAAGAATTCATGCTTTTGAGTTGTGGTATTCGAGGAGAATATTGAAAGTGTCATGGGATGCCAAAAGAACCAATAGATATATTTTGGATGAAGTGTAGCTAGAGAGCTCCTTGGAGGCCAAGATGGCCAAACTTCGTCTATCATACTTCAGATATATTGTCAGGAGGGACCAGTCACTGGAGAAGGATATCATGTTTGATAAGGTGAAGGGTCAGAGAAAAAGAGGAAGTTCCCCAATGAGCTGGATTGGTCAAGTGGCAGCATTGATGGACTCAAGCGTGGCAACAGTAGTGAGGTTGGCCCAGGATCAGGCAGTGTTTTGTTCTGCTGTGTATAAGGTCGCTATGGTTTGGTACCAACTCGATGGCACCTAACAAGAACAACAATATTCAAAGTATATTGAAAGTACCATGGATTTCCAGAAGAACTAATAAATCTGTGTTGGAAGAAACACAGTCAGAATGTTCCTTACAAGTTAGGATGATGAGACATTGTCTCTCATAAACCAGTCATGTCTTCAGGAGGGACCAGTGTCTGGAGGACATCATGTTTGGAAAAGTGGAGGGTTGGCAAAAAAAGAGGAAAACCCCCAACAAAATGGATTTACACAATGGCAGCAACAATGGGCTGAACCCTAACAACAGCCATGAATTTAGCACAGAACCAAGCAGTGTTTCATTCTGTTGCGTTGCTATGAATCTGAATATACTCTATGGCACCTAACAACATGTAATCATTTGCCCACCCAGGGACTCTGTGAGAGTGTCAACCCTGGCCTAAAGGACCCATTTCAGCAACACATACAAAACAATTAAGGAGTAAATAAAGACAGGGTGTTATCAAGAATCCAAACCAAGTTTTGAGAAGGGGATAAGAGAGTCTGAACTGGAGCCACTCAGAAAGGGTAAAGAAGATAGAAAATGAGTACTTTAAAAATGAATTTAACATAAAATGTCTCCCCATACTCAAAGAGGCTATCTTCAGCATCACATGCTTAAGAAATCTCAGGACTTTGGACAAAAATAAAAGTAGCATCTTCTTCAATCCCCAAAATATTGGCAATGAATGGTTTAAAACCCATTAGTATAGTGAGTGCTTGTAATGGCGATTCTATTTCATGAGAGAGGGCCTACTCCATTTATGCAAGAAAAAAGGCCAAAACTATAAAAGAATGACCCTAGACTTCTATACTCCCCATCACAAGTATAAGAGATAAGACAACACTTGCCCTAGATACAAATTGACAAAGGGCACGCATTAGTTTCCCTTTTCTGTCCTCTTTCTGTGTTTATAGCCTGTTTATCTGTAGCCTGTCAGGGCAGGAGAGTTGATACCTTCCCAGCTGTATACAACTACTCTGAGGCTAAAACAGGCATATCACAAGTTGACAAGGGTAGGTACAATTCACTAGATACATTATTATTCATCTGAGTAGATAGCATTGGAAATGTAATATCTATACAGTAACAAAACATCTGTCAATGTTCCCACCATTTCTGTCAGTCTTGGAGAGACATGAGAGAGGAAGTACATAAAAAAATAACCTTCTACTTCTTATAGTTGTCAAATCCTTTAATCTTACAACACTTACTCCACACTGAAGCCCACTACAATCATGTGAACTGAGCAGTAAAATATTGTGTCAATTTTATCTTATTTGCAGTAAGAGTCAAATACATTTGGCATGAACTTATTTCTGAATAGTATAAATTATTTCAGAAGCATCAACAGTCACAACCTAATGTATGCTTTAGATACAAAAGTCTTTGTTGTTGTTGTTGTTAAGTGCCTTTGAGTCAGTTCCAACCCATAGCAACCCAATATAGGGTTTCCAAGGAGTAGCTGGTGACCTTGAACCACCAACCTTGCAGTAAAAACAGCTTTGTTGTCTGATGCATTACCCCACAGTGTCACACCAGGAGTTCACAAAGGGCTTTAGAAAGTGTCAATTAAATATTCTGGTTCAAAAATATTTCCAATGCACAGTATATCATTGCATGTGACCCTCATGCTAAACAACCAATAGTCTAAAATGTAGTTTTTCTGAATAAAGCTACTTCAAAATTAAAAAAAACAAAACATGGAAGAATTTCCTATGTATTGGACAACAGTTCATATTGTAGACCTCATTAGTGTGCTAAAAGGGAGAGAGAACCCTGTTCTCACTGGACTCTAGTTTGATGGTAAAATGTATTCTAGAACTTTCTGGAAACCTTCAAGTCTTATTGAGAGCTCTCTGTGTTTGAACACTGGACACTGTCAGATCATACTGTGGCTAATAGCACATCCCTTTCAGTGATAAAAGGGCAAGGAAAGCAGACTGCAGCTAGCAAATTTGATCTTGTCAAGATTGTTAATTTCATCAGTAAATGCAGAGTGACAGTAGGTAGGGCATTATCATAATTAGGAATTCATCTCTTATTATAGATATTAAGTTTAATTGGTAAGAATTTTTTAATTTTTAATTTAATGTGTTTTCAGAAGTCTCATCAACACTCATGGAAGCAACAGTCAAGAAATCAAACAACATATTGCATTAGGCAAATCTGTTGCACAAGACCTCTTTAGAATGTTCAAGAGGAAAAATGTAATTTTCAACACTAAGGTGTGACAGCCCCAAGCCATGGTATTTTAAATTACCTCACATGCACATGAAAGTTGCCTGTGAGGTAATTTACAACGAATAAGGAAGAACTGATGTATTTGAATTGTGGTGTTGGAGAATAATATTCAAAGTATTATTGATCACCAGAAAAAACAAACAAACAAAAAGTTTCAAATAATAGCAATAACCACCCGATATCTGACAGTTTGTCCTACTGTGATGGCTTGCATGTTGCCATGATTCTAGAAGCTATGTCATGGGTATTTTAAATACCAGCGGGGTCACCCACGCTGGACAGGTTTTAGCTGATTTTCTAGATGGAGACAGACTAGGAAGAAGGAGAGACAGATTACTCCCAAATATTTAGTTATTGAAAACCTTATGAATAACAGCAGAAAACTGTCAGCACCAGAATATTGAATACTGAAACATGATGAAGAGTATCAGAATGCAGATACAGTGCCAGAAGATGAGCCCCTCATGTTGGAAGGCGTTTGAAATACTACTGGGAAAGATCTGCCTCCTCAAAGTAGACTTGACCATGATGATGCAAATGGATTGAAGTCCTTGGGACCTTCATTTGCTGATGGAGCACAACTCAAAATGAGGAGAAACAGCTGCAAACCTCCATTAATAATCAGAACATACGAAGTATGAATGTACGAAAATTAGAAGTTGCCCAAAACAAAAGTACTCATCACTGGACCAATACATGTTGTTGTTGTTGTTGTTATGTGACGTGGAGTCGTTTCGGACTCATAGTGACCCTGCACAGGGTTTCCGAAGCTGTAAATGTTTACTGGAACAGAAAGCCTCATCTTTCTCCCGTGGAAAGGATTGAAGTTGTAAAGGACTTCATTCTTCTTGGATAAACTATCAACAATCACAGAAGCAGCAGTCAAGAGATCAAATGACATATTGCATTAAGCAAATCTGCTGCACAGGACATTTTTAAAGTGTTGAAGAATGAAGATGTCAGGTTGAGGACTAAGGTGCACCTGACCCAAGCTATGGTATTTTCAATAACCTCATATGCATGTGAAAGCTGGACAGTGAATAAAGAAGACTATAAAATAATTAATGCTTTTGAGTCATGGTGTTGGAGAAGAATATTGAAAGTGCCATAAGCTGCCAAAAGAACCAATAGATCCGTTTTGGAAAAGTGCTCCTCTGAAGGCCAAGATGGTCAAACTTTGTCTCTCATACTTCAGACATATTGTCAGGAGGGTCCAGTCACTGGAGAAGAATATCATGTTCAGTAAGGTGGAGGGTCACAGAAAGAGGAAGCCCCCCAATGAGAAGGATTGGCCAAGTGGCAGCTTTGATGGACTCGAGCGTGGCAACAGTAGTAGGTTGGCCCAGGATCGGGCAGTGTTTCATTCTGCTGTGCACAAGGTTGCTATGAGTCGGTACCGACTTGATGGCATCAAACAACAACAGTGACAAAAACATCTAAGATAGAGTTTTACTGCTAATGATATCAATAGGAACTTTACTGAGAATGTGTGATGTCTCATTCTTTCCAAGCGCTCATTCATTTCACCCTTCTACTCTAATACATAGATGGTGACTCCAGTTTTACAGAGAATGAAACTGAGAACCACACAGTTAAGAGGCAAGAGAGCCAGGTTTCAAAACCAGTCTATCTGAAAGCAAAACCCAGGCTCTTTAACAGCTTCCTTGTGGAACATCTATTAAGTGTGGCACTGTGGGCTAATGCTCTGCACTGCAATGTCGGTTTGAACCATAGGTCAGCAGTTTAAGCTCACTAGCTTATCAGACACTCTATACAGGTTGGCTATGGGTAGGAACCAACTCAATGGCATTTAACAACAACAACAACAACAAAGTAATATCTTGACCTGATAATGTGCCACTTTGAGTTATTCTTCATTCTATGGTGTTACTAGCTTATGTGCTCTGTAATATACTTATCTGTATGGTAGTGTAGTGGTTACAAATCGGGCTGCGAACTGCAAGGCTAGCAGTTCAAAACTACCAGCTGTTGCTCAGGAGAAAGATGAGGCTTTCTGCTCCCATAAAGATTTATGCCCTCAGAAACCCTGTACAGGGTCGCTGTGAGGCACATAACAACAACAACAACAGCATTGACTATTTTGTATTTTTTTCAGGCCCTTTGATGTAAGTTCAAATATCAGATCTGTGGAATCTACAACCTACTATTGCATAAATGTTAGCATCTGTGCTTCCTGTCTTACTCTATAGCACACATCTGTAAATCCTCATCTGCTGTTTCCTGCGGAAACATCACCCTTTCAGGAAGAGAGATAAACACTTGGCATTGTACCACTAAAGTGAGTCATCTGGACTCACGGACTTATCAGAAAAAGCATCATGTTCTCCACGCATCAGTCAGCTTGTGAAAATCTATAATGTAGGTATGACTTTGGGTCCTCCTGCCTCTCTCAACCCACTACATCTTTCTTAGCACTCAGCATCTTGAAGCCCAAGTTATTAAACAGCAATTATCCCCTGCTTGTATCCTTTATAGTGAGCTCTGGTGGCACTATGTTTAAGTGCTAAACTGCAAATGGAAAGGTCACTGGTTGGAATCCAACAACTGCTCTGGAGGAGAAAAATGTGGCAGTTTGCTTCCATTCGGATGATTGTCCTGTAATTCCTATGGGGTAGTTCTACTCTATCCTATAGGAACATTATGAGCCAGAATCAACTGGACAAAGTAGGTTTGGCTTTGGGTTTTAATGTCATTTATTATTCTTTTGTAAGTATTACCTGTACCTTACTGCATTCCTTAGCCAGCTGTCTGCTAAATTATTTCTTTGCCTCAGTTACTAATAGCTTCCTGGGTGGTGCTAACAATTTCACTTGTCTTTTATCCAAAGGTTGTTAACCCAGTGACTCCACAGGAGAAAAATCTAGTGATCTGTTTTTACAGAGATTACAGTCAAGAAACCCTATAGAACTTGATGCTATTCTGTAACACCTGTTGATACTGAGTCAAGAGTTAACTCAATGGCAACATTCTCTCAAAGTTGTTAACAGCTGTTAATGGCATATCCTTTCTTCCCAGAGAGAAATGACTTCAATGTAAGTTTCAAAAAAAAAAAAAAAATCTCTAAATATGAAATTTTGATAATTGGGGCAGGCCAGCAGAGAAGAAAATTCTATAAAACTGCCACAAATCATAGTATTTTAGAGCTCAGAACCTTATAAATAAATTATTTCACCTGTCCTCAAGATTCTCATTTTATGGCTAAACATTAAAGCTCAGTGTGGGACATTTTACTCCAAACCAACTTGAATGCAATCTGTATCTTTTATACAATAATTTTCAATAAACACATAAAATCTCTCTAATTCTTTTTAATTTAGGTAAAGTTGTTTTTGTTGTTGTTCTTGTTCTTGTTGTGTGCCATCAAGTTGGTTCTGACTCATAGTGACCTTGTACTATGAGTGTTTCCTAGAGCAGCTGGTGGGTTTGAACTGCTTATCTTGAGATTACCAGTCCAATGGTAACCAGCAACACACCAGGGCCTACGTCAAGTTAGGAGCTGTTTAATCTCACCTTAAAT
>NW_006408843.1:952584-958850 GCF_000296735.1 Chrysochloris asiatica
GTCATCAAAAGACTCCCAACCAAAAAAAGTCCAGGCCCAGATGGCTTCACAGGTGAATTCTACCATACATTCAGGGAAGAGCTGTCACCAATCCTACTCAAATTATTCCAGAATACAGAGGAGAATGGAAAACTCCCTAATACATTCTATGAAGCAAGTATAACCCTCATACCAAAACCAGGGAAGGACGTTACTAAGAAAGAAAAGTATAGACCAATAAGTATTTTCATGTCTAATCTAAAATACCTGTCTTCTCATTTTTTCATAGTACTTAGTACAAAAGGGGAGTCCTAGTGTGGCACTGCAGGTTACCCTGGATTGCAAGGTAGGTTTGAACTGCAAGTTCGGCTGTTTAAGCTGACCAGCCACTCTTTTGAAACCTTATACAGGGTCGCTATGAATTGGAACCGAATCGACAGCACTCAACAACAAGTACAAAACAGGTCATTCAGACAGGTACTTTAAAAGACTCCTATTTCAACAGTAAGAAATAGAATCCATATAAGCACAAAATGAAAACTTTCAATGTTTTCTTTCTTTTTCTTTTGGCGGTGCAAGACTTCATGACCAAGATCAAGCCATTTTAAATAAAAGTCAGTCAAAATGGCCCAGCTCAATTTCTGCTTATGGACCTGGCTCAGCCATGGGGCACCTTGTATTCTCTGGCCCATGTTAATGCTGTACAGTCAATGAGGTGGTTTATATCTGGTACTGCATTGCAAGGAGAATACTGCCCAATTACAAAACGTCCCCCAAAGTCTTTTATGAGAGTTCCCCAGAAAATTACACATGCCACAAAAAAAGGGAAAACCTAGACAGTGATGAAGGAAAATTGATAAGAATTAAGAATCAGAATTAGGGTATAGAAAAGGGAATTCCAGAAGTGGATAGAAGTGAGGGCTTTGCAAGCAGTAGAGAAATATATGAGATGGTGCAAACTTACATGGACACTGCTATTTAAGTGAAGAAATAGAGAGACTAAATATTCTCCCTAAGAGGGAGCTGTGGTTGTAAGAACTAAGGGGATTTGGCTGGTTCTGGTCAGCTGGAGGGACCTAGCAGTGTGTTTCCTCCAAAGTCTTTATCCCTGTCTCTCTCTCTTATCCACTTCCTGTCCATTCAGTCAATACTTTATCCCTCCACAGAAAGTACTGTGTCATTTTAATAAATTTTCCAAGGGATGATAATTCTTAGAAAGCTTATAAGTGCCAGGTCTTAGGTTCTATATATATATGAAAATTTTATATATATATAGGGAATGTAGCTCTGGTAGAGTAGTGGTTACACGTTTGGCTGCTAATCTCAAGGTCAGCAGTTTGAAACTACCAGCAGCTCCACAGGAGAAAAATGAGGCTTTCTATTTCTGTAACTATTTACAGCCTTGGAAACTCTATGCAGGGTTGCTCTGAGTGGGAACTGATTCCATGGCATATAACCACCACCACCAAATATAAAGAGAAATTTATATCAACAAAACGGTTCAAAACTGTAGAGGTGGGAGAGTTCCAAGTTTGTGTCAGATGAACCAAGATTGGCAAGTAGGTCCAGCAGACAGATAATAGAGCAGGTCACTGACTCAAGTCCAAAGAACCAGAGGTTGGAGGATGAGCCAGATGCAAGGTTCAAACCCAACAGAAAGTCAGCAGTCTATGACTGAGTGTTCATTATATTAGAAGCAGACCACACCCCCAAGGAAGAATCTTTTCAATTGATTGGCTGCTCATAGCCAATCTTCATAGAGTGAACTACACACGTTCATACCATGAGGTCATATGTGTAGACAAGATGAGAAGTTGAAACCATGGGTGTTTGGGACACTTCCTCATGCAACTTACTTATGTCTTTGGGTCATGCTAGAGCCAAATCTCATAAACACCACTTCCATTTAATGATGGAGTGCTGCTGTGCAAATCCAACTTTAGGATTCGGTGGGTCAGACAACACCCAGTGTGTAAGGGTAGATCAGGTCTCATGGTGACTTGGGTCCCCTGGTTATTCATTCAGTCTCTACTAAGGCCCAGTAGTAAGCTCAAAGCTGTTTCTCAAAAGATCAGTTATCTGAAGAGGATGGCAGGGCTTTGCTCCAAAATCCTAAGGGTCTGCACAGTGATTCACAAATAGGGGTCTGCCAAAGACTCCAAACTGCATCACTAACTGCACTTCAGGCAACATTGGAGCTGCTGGATCATAAGGTTTAAGCAGCAGAGCGGCTTGCACAGAACCCTGAATCTGTCATAGAGCCTTGTTGTGGGTCCCACTCAAAATTAGCAGCTTTTCAAGTCACTTGATAAATTAACTGGAGTAGAACACCCAAATGAAGGATATGTTTCCTCCAAAATCCAAAGAGGCCCCCCAGGCTTGTGCCTCATTTTTAGTTGTGGGAGGGATCAGATGCAATAATTTATCCTTCGCTATAGTAGGAATAGCTCTACGTGCTCCACACCACTGAAGTCCTAGAGATTTCACTGAGGTGGAAGGTGCCTGGATTTTTATTTGGTTAATTTCCCACCCTCTAGCATGTAGATGAGGATTATCATTGTTAAGTGCCATAGAGTCAATTCTGACCGATAGTGACCCTGTATAGGGTTTCCTAGGAGCAGCTGGTACGCTTGAACCACCAACCTTGCAGTTCAAATGGCTTTGCATTAACCCACAGTGCCACAGCAGATGAGGGTGTTGTTGTTAAGTACCATCAAGTCAATTCTGACCCATAGCGACCCTGTATGGGGTTTCCAAGGAGATGCTGGTAAGCTTGAACCACCAACCTTGCAGTTCAAATGGCTTTGCAGTCTGATGTATTAACCCACAGTGCCACAGATGGGGGTAGAGGGTGGGAAATTAACCTAACGATAACTCAGGGACCTTCCACCTCAGTGAAATTTCTAGGAGTTCAGTGGTGTGGAACATGTAAAGCTATTCCTACTAAAGTGAAGGATAAGTTATTGCAACTGCTCTTCCCGTCACTAAAATAGAGACCCATGCCTGGTGGGCCTCTTTGGATTTTGGAGGAAACATACCCTTCATTTGCTATTCTACATCAGCCTATGTATCTTGCATGCAGATAGAGTCCTGATGTAGCACTGAGGTCTAATGTGCTGGACTACAAGGTCAATGGTTCAAGCACAACAGTCACTCCAAGGAAACCCTATACAGGGTCTCTATGAGTTGGATCCAAGTCTACGGCACTTAACAACTACAACAAACATACAGGTGGACTCCTAGTGTGACACTGTAGGATCACCACTGGACTGTGAACCACAAGGTTGGCAGTTCAAACCCACCAACTGTTCCTCAAAAACCCTATACAGGGTTGCTATGAGTTGAAACCGACTCAACAGCATTTAACAACAAGAATGCAGATATTTTACAGTAAGTCTAGAGTCATTGATACTTCTTCCTCACTAGGTCCAATCAGCATAATATCATTAATAGAATGTTGTTGTTAAGTACTGTGGAGTCGGTTCCAACTCATAGTGACCCTGCACAGGGTTTCCGAGGCTATAAATCTTTAGAGGAACAAAAAGTCTCTTCTTTCTCCCATGGAACAGCTGGTAGTTTCAAACTGCTGATCTTGAGGTTAGCAGCCCAATTCATAGCCACTATGCTACCAGAGCTCCTGGACCAGTTTTATGCCTTGGGACAGAGAAAGGTGATCAAGGTCCCTGTAGGCTAAATTATGATGGACAGTTCATATTCCTCTGATGTCAAACAATGAAATAAAACTATGAAAGTGTCTTGCCAGCTGAAACAAACTACTTCAAATGATCATTAGAAACAAATTGAGAAAAAAGCACTGCCCAGATCAATAGGAGCATACCAGGTACCAGAAGATGTATTAATTTTCACAAGCAATGAAGTATCTGGAACGGCAGCTGCAATTGGAGTCACCACCTGATTAAGTTTACTATAGTCCATTATAGTCATTCTCCAAAATCCGTCTGATTTTTCCCCAGGCCACATAGTCAAGTTAAATGGGGATGTGACGGGAATCACCACTCTGCATCCTTCAAGTCCATGATTATTGTAACATTACTCTCTGCAGTCTCTCCAGGAATGCGGTATTGCTTTGGGTTTACTATTTTAATAGGTAAACGTTTTTCTAACCAAGTAAGCCTTGTTCCACATTTCAAGAATTCAATGTGGAGACTCTGCCAATTGCTGAATATGTCTATTACAATTATGCATTCTGGAACTGGGGAAATCACTCCATGATAATTTTGGGAATCCACTGGACTCACAGTGAGAAAGACCTTAGCTAAGACTCTGTTAATAACCTGACTTCTATATGCCCTCACAGGTGGGCCACAGTGATGTATGGGTCTCTTGGAATTAGTGTTTATTCAGAGTCAATGTCTATTACTCCTTGAAAAATCAGGTATTTCCCTTCCTTCAATGTGCAATCACTCATAAAAGGCCATAGATCCCTTTTGGGAAGGCTGGTAAAAAGACTAACAGCTGGAAGTGTAGTTGGGGTCCTTCCTCAATGGGATCTGTCCACCCCTCCATTTAAGGGGTTGTGGGTCTATAATCTGTCTCAAATCCAGGAATCGATTGAGAGGCTGTGACTCCCTATTCTGGTAATTAAAGTTAGAATGCCTTGACCTAGAGCACTTCCTCTTATAAAAATCAAATAAACATTTAGTACATTCCCCATTTATTTCATTCCTAAAGACACCTTACCTAACTAGCCAATGCCATAAATCCACATGAGTGAGACTACTCAGATTACTGCTTTGACTCTGCTGTCTATTACAGTAACCACGCCTACCTTGTGTTTGATAATTAAGTGCTGTCATTTGACCCCTCCCACATAGGGTCCAATCAGCCTCGTTTGGTTATATGTCTTAATTAAATGAGGGCAGTTCCCATCATCAAATCTGGCTTAAATAATATACCAATAACAGCAGTCTTCAAGGATGCTGGGGTGCCCTTCACAAATTTATTATAAAAAAGATATGTCCTCTGGGCTCCCCATGTGTGGGTTTATGGGCTTATCCTGATAAATTCACTGTAACATGCCAATTTCCCAAAGCCTTTGGATTCAGTCCTGTACAGAATAACAAGGCAGGTATAGTACTTCAACTTGAGGCACTGTAGACTACAGTGCAAGTCATGCTTCAGCAAACCAACCAAATAAATTATTAGATCTCCTAACCTCTGGAGCTGAAACAGTCCATGAAGAATCTGTGCTGATAATCAGTCAATAAATTCAGACTGATTCAACCCTATGTTCCTTGCACCATTATTCCATACCCTTATAGATATTCCCACACATATTCTCCTATTTTCCGTTTGTGAATATTAGAAAAACAAAGCAATTATTTTGGAGTGTAGTTTACTTGTTCCTGGGTCACAAATCGAACTTCATCTTTTGAGACTCACTATGACTTGTCTAGAGGCAATAATTGGTAAAGATGCTTCCTGGGAACATTCAGCAATGTCTTGAAACACATCTACGTTAGGTTATGTCCCAGACAATGCCTCAGCTATCATCTCTGCAGGCACAGTTGAGTTAACCTCATCAAGAGTGAGCAGAGGGGATAGTTGTTGTTGTTGTTGTTGTTGTTGTTGTTTTCTGTTAATGGACAGGAGAGGTGGGTATATTCACAAGAATGATTCAATGAAATTGATGGGTTTTATATCCCCAGCTTCCGGATTATCTGCCCAAATATTCCCATCCCAAATTTCTTGTTATCAATGCGCTTACTTTAGCAAGAGACACCATTCCAGATTGGTAGTTGAACTGGCGTTGTAATCCAGCCACTCTTACAATAAGATTCTAGGTTTGGCTTTTGGCAATATCAACTACAGGAAATCAAGCTTTCTTTCAGAGCACAAGTGAAACTTTGTAGTCTTTTATGTGTCGCTTGAGCTGTGGCTCCTAGCCCTGAGCACATTTCTTTCTTTTGCTGCTTGCTGTATTATAAGTAGACAACAGACCAACCAACCAGCTTCTCCAAACTTCTCATCTTGACAAAAATCGAATAAAAGTATAATGCACATGATCACCCAGAGCCTCACTTCTCTCCAATATGTGACCTATCAGTGGTGATATTTTGTGTATTAGTATTGCCACCTCACGCCATGGATTTAGCAACACCCTCACCGTTCGTACTAATGGAGGAAGAGTTATCAGTGCATTTAATATTAGTCAGACTTGAGAACGAATTTAAAAAATGTATCCTTATGATTTTGTTTCTCTATAGCAACTCTCGATACCAAATGCTTTAGATAGGGTTCTCTAGATAAGCAAAACCGGTGAAATA
>NW_006408843.1:958950-961808 GCF_000296735.1 Chrysochloris asiatica
AGAGAGAGAGAGAGAGAGAGAGAGAGAGAGAGAGAGAGAGAGAGAGAAGTTTATATCGAAGAAATGGCTCACAATCACAATTGGTTATCATCGAGCTCTTAACCACTACACCATCAAGGCATCTTACTGAATACCTAGACAAACTGGATTTCCCCCTAAACTATCCAGCCCTTCTCAAATTTCTTCTCTTTGATCTACATGTATGTAAAGGATAGCAAGATTCATAATTTCTTTGAAAAAGACTGAATTTGAGAGATGATCAAGTTTAAAATGGCATTCCAATCTTTTATATTACTTACAAAATTTGTTGTAAATAAATTGATTCAGTTATTTACTCTCAGAATCAAACAGGAGTCCCTGGATGGTGGTGGTTGCTATTGTTAAGTGTTGTAGAGTTGGTTCCGACTAATAGTGACCCTGTATACGATTTTCAAGGAGCAGTTGGTTAGCTTGAACTGCCAACTCATGGTTCAAACTGACCTGCAGTTTAGTGCTTTATCCTACAGGGCTCCCTGGATGGTACAAATGATTAAATGTTCAACTACTAAAAAGATTGATGGTTTGAACCAACCCAGAATCTGTAAAGGAAACGGGCCTGGTGAACTGCTTCTGAAAGGCCACAACTTGAATACCCTATGTACACATGGAGTTGCCATGGGTCAGATTGTACTGATGGCAACTAACAACAGACTAAAATTAGAAAAAAGATTAATATAAATTCATAAAATACATCAGTAATTCTGATACAAAGTTTCACTTAATAACCTGCTATTTCTTTTGAAGCTAACATTAACACAGTTTAAAAAATCGTTTTTGAAGAAATCCGGCCTAAGTCCAAAGGAGCTCTGGTAGCGTTGTGGTTATGAATCGGGCTGCAAACCTCAGCAGTTCGAAACTAGCAGCCATTCCATGGGAGAAAGATGAGTCTTTCTGCTCATTTAAAGAGTCACAGCCTTGAAAACCCTATACAGGGACACTATGAGTCGGAACCAACTCCACAGCACACTACCACCACCATCACCGTAAGTTCAACCATATGAAATGTTCTTCTTAATACCTGTAACTACAACTAAAATGCTACTGCTAGTTTTATTTTAATAAACTGCATGTTTTCAGAACCATTACGGAAAACATAAAATTATATGAAGGTTTTTTTCATTTGTGTTTGTTTAGCTTAAAGATAATTTGTGACCTGTAGTTGATAACACAGGGTCCTGGTGTGGCACTGTAGGGGCAGTATTAGATGCTAATCTCAAGGTAGATTGTTCAAACACACCAGCCCTTCCTCAGAAACACTATATAGAGCCCGTATCAGTAGGCACTGGCTCAACAACACTTAACAACAACAGTATAGTATCAATTTCTTGTTGTTGTTAAGTGCTGTCAAGTCTGTTACAACTCATAGTGACACTGTATAGGGTTTCAGATGAGTGACTGGTGGATTTGAACCACCGACCTTGCGGTTAGCAGTCCAGTGCTTATCCTACAGTGCTACACTAGGACTCCTAACTGTGAAGGACTTTAACAGCATCAGTTGATAATCCACATAAGAAACAAGAAACTGATAGATACATATCCACTTTTTACTATTCCTATAAAGCCTAATTAGTTGTTTCATAAACAGAAAACGAAAAGAAAAAATTAATAGAAACTTGGAAATTGAAAAATACCCTAAAAAAGCCTTTGTAAAAAATGAGTCAGATTCTTCCAGAATGACTATTTAAAACTCTCTCTTTCAGACAAACTCTTGTCTGAAACATGCTTGGAGTTATATCAAAGAAGACTATTGAGAAAAATACTATTTTTTTTGTATACACAAAAGGAAAATTCTTTAGAAGTATTTGAAAAATAACAGATGCCAAAAGAAATATTTATAGTCCTCAATTTGTTACATTAATGATTTGAAACATGTGTGGTGGCACCAAAATAATGAAATCAAATGTTGCAGCTCCACATTTTTCTACCAAGATACATTTTGTGAAAAGAGACTCTGGAAAACTCATGACAATAGTAAAAGGGTAGAAACAAGTATAAAGCTGTCTACTTAAGCCAAATATACCCCATTGCTGTCAAGTCAATTCTGATTTATGCCAACCCATGTGTGTTACAGTATAATGGTGCTCCACAAGATGCACAATGGTTGTTAACTTTTGACAGTATATCACCAAGGCTTTCCTCTGAATATTCATACCTCTCACCTTTCTGGGGTCCTGGTATGGTGCTGTAGGATAAACACTGGACTGCTAACTGAAAAGTCCTCCACTCAAACACACTAGCAACTTCTTGGAAATACTATACAGGGTTCCTATGAGTTATGACTCTAAACACCAACAACAAACTTTCTTCCACTTAGTAACCAAGTCTTTAACCACATGCACACCCAATGAAACCTAGTCAAATGTATAAAAACAAAAACAAAAACAAACAAACTATTGCCATCAAATTGATTGTAACACATAGCAACCATGAAGCATCTAAACTGTACTGTGAACTACAGGGATGGCAGTTCGAACCCACTTGCTGCTCCAAAGGAGAAAGCTAAGGTTTTCTGTTCCTGCAAAACTGTATAGTCTGAAAAAAAAAAAAAAGTGTAGTCTGGGAAACCCTATACAAGGCTGCTATGAGTCGCAACTGACTTGAGGGCATTTAATAACAACAACATTTCCATCAAGTCAACTCCAACTGGTAGTTGCCCAAAATAGTGTTTTAAAGACTATAAATCTACACAAGCAGGAAACTTCATGTTTTTCTAGTGGAGTTAGCAGTGGATCTCTACCAATCTGTCAGCCAGATAGTTGTCTTCCAAATTTCTTGGCAGAGATGAATGAGTGCCTCCTGTGCTGCCTCACTTTCTTGAA
>NW_006408843.1:963728-965235 GCF_000296735.1 Chrysochloris asiatica
CTCAAACAGAAGAAGGTGTAGGACCAAGTGTTGTTCTAGTCTGTGGTACACAGGGTTAGTATGAGTTGGAACCACTCGATGACACCTAACAAAAGGAACACAACATGGACACCAGAAGCTAATTTATTAAATCCATGTTAATAATCCCTGATTTCAAGGTAAATGCCTGATGGAAAGAGAAACAAATCTGTGAAAAGTATTAAAATTAAAATTTGCAATCATTTTTTTTACAAAGTGTGAAACCAATCAACTCAGAATGAATCAATGGTTTTGTGGGTACTTTTCTCTCCTAGGACTTCGGGTGGCTAGAAGAGTGGAATGATAAGAATCATATAAATGTTGTGTGTTTTTTTCAGGTTGCTAAAAAATTGGGTGACTTGAGCTTGTAAACATGTAATAGAAATTGTCCACTAAGTAGTAGGTGTTGTTGTTGTTGTTAGGTGCCATAGACTCATAGTGACTCTATACACAAAATACCAAAACACTGCTCCATCCTGGACAACCTTTCAATCATTGCTATGCCTGAAACCCATTGCTGCCACCATTGTGCAATTCCATCTCACTGGGGGTTCCCTCTTTTTCTCCATCCTCTACTTTACTAAACATGATATCCTTCTCCAGAGGCTAATCCCACCTGATAACATGCCCAAAGTATCAGAGACAAGTGGAGCCATCCTGTTTTTCAAGGAGCATTCTGGCTGTACATCTTCCAACACAGATCTGTTTGTTTTTTGGAAGTCCATGGCACTTTTATATTTTCCTCCACTGTAGGATAAGCACTGGACCCCAAGACCACTTGGAACCACTCCTCAGAAACCCTATATACAGTTGCTATGAGTTGGAACTGACTCCACGGCACTTAACAACAACAAATACCATAATTCCAATGCATCAATTCTTCTACAGTTTTCCTTATTCACTGTCCAACTTTCACATGCATGTGAGGTTATTGAAAATACCAAGTCTTGGATCAGGTGTACTTTAGTCCTAAAACTGACATCTTTGCTATTCAATATTTTAAAGATGTCTTGGTCAGATTTGCCTAATATAATACAACATTTGATAACTGCTGCTTCCATGAGTATTGATGGTTTATCAGGGGAAAATGAAGTTCTCTTGCTTTCAACAAGCAAGGTTGCATCATCTGCATATTGCAGGTTGTTAATTAGTCTTCCTCCAATCCTGATACCATGTTTTTCTTCTTATAATCCAGCTTCTCAGATTGTTTGCTCAGCATACAGATTGAATAAGTATGGTAAATGAATACACCATTGGCACACTCCTTTCTTAATTTTAAACAATTCAGTGTTCCTTGGTTGTGTTCAAACAACTGCCTCTTGATCTATGTACAGATTCCTCATGAGCACAATTAAATGTTCTGAAATACTCATTCTTTGTAATATTCATAGCTTGTCATGATCCACACAATTGAATGCCTTTGTGTAGTCAATAAAGCACTGGCAAACATCTTTCTGATATTCTCTACTTTCAGTCAAAATCCATCTGA
>NW_006408843.1:966041-967944 GCF_000296735.1 Chrysochloris asiatica
CCACAACTCTCTGGTCTTCAGTCTTTAGTGTCTAATTATCTAATCTGTTCTTCAGATAATCTCCAAATTCAGTTGGAATATGTTCAAGGTCGTATTTTGCTCTTGTGGACTTGTTTTAATTTTTGTCAGCTTAAGTCTGAACTTGCATATGCGCAATTGATGGTCTGTTCCACAGTCTGTCCTTTGCCTTGTTTTAGCCAATCATGTAGAGCTTTTATATCATCTCTTTCCACAGATGTAGTCAAGTTGATTTCTATGTATTCAGTGTGGTGAGTTCCATGTTTATAGTTGTCTTTTATGTTGTCTGAGAAAGGTATTTGCAATGAACAAGTCATTGGTCTTGCAAAATTCTATCATGCAATCTCTAGCATCGTTTCTATCACCAAGGCCATATTTTCCAACTACTGGTCCTTCCTCTTTGCTCCCAACCTTTGCATTCCAATCACCAGTAATGAGCAATACATCTTGATTGCATGTTTGATCAACTTCGGATTGAAGAAGATGGTAGAATTCTTCTATTTCATCCTCACTGACTTTAGTGGTTAGTGCATAAATTTGAGTAATAGTGGTATTAACTGGGCTTCCTTGTAGGCGCATGGATATTATCTTTTTGCAGACAGTGTTATACTTCAAGATAGATCTTGATATGATCTTTTTGGTGATGAATGCAATGTATTCTTCTTCAATTTCTCATTCCTGGTATAATAAATCATTAATGTCAGATTCAAAATGGACAATATCAATTCATTTCAGCTCACTAATTCCTATGATATTGATGTTTATGTGTTCTATTTCATTTCTGACAATTTCCAATTCACCAGGATCCATAGTTCAAATACTCCTTTTTCTGACTACATTTCCCCACCTGTTATTTCTCCCAGATCTTTTACCCTCCAACCCACTACCACCGAGTCAATTCAGACTAACAGAGACCCTCTGACAAAGTAGAACTTCTCTCTAGGATTTCTGAGATAATTTTTAACAGGAACAGACAGCTTTATCTTTCTTCCTTGGACTGGCTGATGAGTTAGAACCACTGACCTTGTGGCTAGCAATCCAACACTTACCTCATTACACAAACAGGGCTTCTACCAATGTTTCTTAGGAGATTAAACTAGGAATGATAATAGTTGATTGTTTTGTACCTGGATAGTTGTTGGGATGGGTTCTTAGTCATACTTTTGAGAAAAAAAGTCAGCAGTAAAAACTCATCTGTGAGAAATAAATTTTGCAACAGTGAATTCTTTATGACAATTACTTCTCTTCCACTGGGAATGGGTATGCATAGATGAAGAGACAGGATTCTCTAGTAAACAAGAGGGAAATCATACATTCTGAAATAAGTGAAAAGAAATTTTAAAACCCACCTTCCTATGGTCGATAGGTGAGAGACAAGACTAGAGATTTCACATGAAGAAGCAACAGAAATGAATAATGCATCCCAGAGTCAGTCTGGTAACAGTAGGATGGTACAGGACATCAAGGTTGCTTCCAGCAGTGGAACAGTCATTAAGAATGGACAGGCATTTACTAACATACTGTCTGAGTAAGTGATTTCCAAAAACCTCTGTAAGGAAAGAAGAGAGGGGGGAATAGATGTAAAGAAAAGGGGAAGGAGTTAAAGAGAGTGAAATGCAAGGTGACTTCGAAGTGTTTGTGGAAAAAAATCCATTATTTTTTCATTCTATTTTCCCATGAACTTTTTGAAACCCCTCACTTATTTAGTGAGAAACACACAGGGATGTGCTCAGAAGGGAATACCAGTTTTGCTGTGCATAAGCTCCTCCTCTTCTCCCCTTTAAACAACAAAACAATGGTTGAGAGAAGAGATTCTCAGAGCCAGACACAAACAGCACCCAAGACCCTCAGTGCCATGAGCAGTGGTCACAGAATTTCTCCAGTT
>NW_006408843.1:968712-970696 GCF_000296735.1 Chrysochloris asiatica
TCTTCCTTATTTACTGCCCAACTTTCACATGCATATGAGGTTATTGAAAATACCATAGCTTGGGTCAGGCGCACCTTAGTCCTCAAGCTGACATCTTTGCTCTTCAACATTTAAAAAGGTCTTATGCAGCAGATTCGCCTAATGATACTTTTGGTAGCATCTTCATTTCTCAGCCAGAGTAAGAGCAAGTCTAAATGGAGAAGAATTGAACAACCACTCAGAAAGAATCTGAAGGAAAACCATGATAATGGGATTATCCAACCATATTTGGAAAAAAACAAACAAACCTAACTCACTTTGCTAAGTGGAACTTGACTGATGTTATTCAAAGACAATGAGGTTATTAGAAGCTTAATATTCTAGTCTAGAGTTTTCATAGAATATTTGATTTCACTCTTCTTAACTGAGGACATCTAGAAGGAAATCCCCTTTTTGTTATATAAGTCAATGCTTCCTGTTTTGGTAGTACTCTGGCACAGTATGAAGTGAATCAGTCATGAGCTCCAATGAAGACCTTCCTGAACTCATGAAATAAATGCTTTCTGCTAGTCATTTAACCTTCTTGATCTTTCATGTCCACATCCATAATTGAAGAAATTATGCACCTCCGTGTTTTCTAAAGCTAGATGACAGAAGGACATACTTTGGCAGTCACCAAATGAAATTGGATGGTTAATATTCTGTCTGGGTGATGCTATGCTTCTAATGCAAACATTTTACTCTCAACACTGAAATCATATAGTAGAAAATATATTAGTTTCTATCACCACTCTGTCCACCACTTGTCTTACCGTTTGTCATACTATGGTGGCATGTGAGTTGCTGTGATTCTGAAAGCTATGCCACCAATATTTTAAATACCAGCAGGGTCATCCATGGTGGACAGGTTTCAGATGAGCTTTCAGATGAAGACAGAGTAGGAAGAAAGAGTGATGAACAACTTCCGAATATTTGCTCACTGAAAACTTTATGAACACCAGAAAAACAATGTCAGAGAGAGTGCTGGAAAATGAGCCTCTCAGGTTGGAAGGCACTCAAAATGCGACTGTGGAAGAGCTGCCTCCTCAAAATAGAGTTGACAATGATGACATGAATAGAGTAAAGCCTGTGGGAGAAGAGCCCACGAGCCCTTCATTTGCTGATGGGGCACAACTCAAAATGAAGAGAAACAGCTATAAACATCCATTGAAAATTGGAACATGGAATGTACAAAGTATGAATCTCGGAATATTGGAAGTTGTCAAAAATTAAAGAGAATGCATAAACATGGATATCTTAGGCATTACTGAGCTGAAATGGACTGGTATTGGCCATTTAAAATCTGACAACCACATGGGTTGCTATACCAGGAATGACAAATTGAACAGGAATGGTGTTGCATTCATCATCAAAAAGAACATATCCAGATCAGTCATGAGGTACAATGCTGCCTGTGATAGGATAATATCCATGGGCCTAAAGGGAAGACCAGTTAATACCATTATTATTGAAATTTATGCACCAACCACTAAAGCCAGTGAGGATGAATGAGAAGAAGACTACCAATTTCTTCAATCTGATATTGATCAAAAATGCAATCAAGAAGTATTGATCATTACAAGATGGTTAGAATGCAAACGTTGGGAACAAAGAGGAAGGATCAGTAGTTGGAAAATATAGCCTTGGTGATAGAAATGACGCTGGAGAATGCATGGCAGAATTCTGCAAAACCAATGATTTGTTTATTTTATACACCTTCTTTAAACAGCATGGATCTCACTAGATGGATTACATAGAAATCAAATTGGTTATTTCTGTGAAAAGAGATGATGAAAAAGCTCCATATAATCAGTGAAAACAAGGCCAAGGGCAGACTGTGGAACAGACCAAGAGTTACTCATATTCAAATCCAAACTCAAGCTGAAGAAAATGAAAACAAATCCACAAGAGACAAAATATGGCCTTGAATATATTCTACCTGAATTTAGAGATCATCTGAAGAGCA
>NW_006408843.1:974576-975588 GCF_000296735.1 Chrysochloris asiatica
TCTCGTTCCACGGCCTCTTCTGAATCCAGCGTGAACCTCTGGAAGTTCTCTGTCAATGTATGATTGTAGCCGTTTCTGTATTACCTTTAGCAAAATTTTACTCACTTGAGATATCAAAGAGATTGTTCGATGATTTCCGCATTCCGTTGGGTCACCTCTCTTTGGAATGGTATACACCAGACTGTGTAGTATATAATATTTACTCTAAAGCTTTCTCATCTCATTTTAGGAATGAATAGCAGAGATGATTACCATGAACAAATGGTTTATTATTTCATACTAAACAAAAAATGCTGATCTGTATAATCAAACAGACTGATGATGGAGACAGAGTTATCATATTATAAGGACAAGCCTCTATTTGATTACCTCTTCTTTTTTTCCAGTTTCACTACAAAATTTGCTTTCTCTTTACATAATTTACTTAGCTATAATAATTACTTAATAAGAAAAAAATAATTTCTGGAACTTTCCTAGACTCTATTTCTTGTAATTGTGTAGTCTTCTATATGTATATTTGTACTTCCATTAACTTTAAAAAAAATTAATTCCCACTATGATAGAAAAAAGAACAAAAATCAAGTAAATAGATACAGAACAAACATTTGATAAAATTTCACGTCCATTCTTTTTTTTTTTTTGTAAATGTTTTATTGTGAATTATGTGATAGTTTACATGGAAGGACTTTAGCTTTACATTAATCCTGTCGTATATAGTTTCATTGGTTACAATCCCTTCCATGCATAATCAACCCAACCAAATGGTATACCTCACAAGCCTGCCCTCTGGTCCTCAGCACACAGTCCCTCTTCCCCTCTGGGTCTAGCGTTGCCAGCCGCTCCATCTCTCCACATCATCATATCTGCCTCCATCTCTGGCGTCACTGCTTTTCTGGGTAGGGTCCCGCACTCTGCTCTTCTCCCTTGATGGTCCCAGGGCCCTCTGCTCCTGGACTGCAAAGTCAACCACTCCCCACCTTTTGCTACAAAATGTCTACATTTACATTTCCAA
>NW_006408843.1:976518-982263 GCF_000296735.1 Chrysochloris asiatica
TTGGTTTCTTGTAGTAGTGTTTTGTAGTTTTCTTTGTATAGGTCCTTTGTTTCTCAGGTTACATTTATTTCTAGATATTTCATCCTTTGGGCAGCTTTTGTAAATGGTATTGCTTTCCTTTACATCCATTCTTTATTTAAAAAATAAAACTATTAAGAAACTAAAATGCAAACATTATTGATCTAATAGAGGATATTGAAAAAAAAAAAATCCACCATCAAGTACCACACTTAAATACTAAATGATTTTCTTCTATACTTGAGAAGGCTATATTACCATTGTAGTAGAGTTCATAATTAGTCCAGATGGGTCCAAATATAAATTAGTAAAAGGTGTAACTAGTGGAAAAAAGAAACTATCAAAATCTATAAATAATATTGTTGAATATAAAGGAAATTCAAAATAATATACAGTTCATAATTATAACTCATGATTATAATTTCCAAGATTGATGGACACAAAGTCAATCACCTGCTATATACTAGTGCAAACAGAAAATTTTAAATGTAAAGTATCATTTATAAAAACATGAAAATATAAGAAATAAATCTAACAAAACAAGTTTAAAATCTTGACAAAATATCTGATTAACAATTCATACTCACAAATCAGATCTTGAGTCCTGGTGTGGCACTGTGGGAAAAAACACTAGACCAAAAGGTTGGTTTGAACCACAAGGACAGTAATTCAAACCCACCAGCAGTTTCTTGGAAACACTTAACAGGGTTGCTATGAGTTGGAACTGACTCGATGACACTTAGCAACAACAACCTCATATTAAACTTTGATAATAATTTCAATGAAAAAGACAATGAAGAAGTGCCTGAAAAATAGGAAAGGGTCTGAAACATTTTATGTGGGTTCCTGAAGTTCTTCCTTCCTGCATCAGACAGGAGCTCTTTGGTCCTATCTGCTTGTGAGATCCATGGTGGTGGTGGTGGTAGTGGTAGTGATCATTGTGTGTTCCATATCATTGCTGTTGGTAAGTGCCAGTGAGTCAGTTCTGACTCAGAGAAACCCTGTATAGGGTTTCTGAGGAGCAGCTGGTAGGTTTAAACTGCTGCCCTTTTGATTTGCAGTCCAGTCCAGATCCTACAGGCCACATCAAGTGTCCAAAAGAAATCTACTTGTGTTTCATTGAATACGCAAAGGCTATGTGGATCATAACAAGCTACAGATGGCATTGTGAAAAATAAGCATCCCAGAATACTCAATTGTGCTCCTGAGGAATCTGTACATTTATGAGGCATTCAACTGAATGGTTTCAAATCAAGAAAAGCGTGAGGCTGTAAATCTTTACAGAAGCAGAAAGCCTCATTTTTCCCCATGGAGTGATAGGAAGATTCCAACTACTCACCTTGCAGTTAGCAGCCCAGCTCATAATCCACTATGCTGCCAAGGATTTAATGAGAGCCATAGGTCACCTTATAATGTTGGGGATTTTTTTTAAGTTACGAAACATCTTCATTTCATAACCTGGAGAGTGTTACAGTTTATATGATTTTCTTCAAGGAGCCATGCCTTATATACTCAGCTGCTCCTCCAATATCCTATACAGAGTTATTATGAGTCAGAACTTACTCAATGGCACTAAACAACATTAACAAGGAGCCTTAATATATATAAACAGGTTTAACTTTTTTTTTTTTAAATACCATTTTCCAAATACTATTGATTACATAAGCCTGTTACCATTTTATAGGATACTAGTATTGCTTGCTTCCCCTAGTCTGTCAGTTTGTTGTACTGTGGGGGCTTGCATGTTGCTGTGATTCTGGAAGCCTTGTCACAGGTATTTTAAACACCAACAGGATCACCCACGGTGGAAAGATATCAGCTAAGCTTCCAAATGAAGACAAACTAATAAGAAGGGAAGGTGGACTACTTCTGAATATTTAGTCACATATTCAAACCTTATGAATAGCAGTGAAACACTGTCTGCACAAGATTATTGAATACTGAAACATGATGAAAAGCACCAGAATATTGTCAGATATAGTACTGGAAGATGAGTCCCTCAGGTTAGAAGGCACTCAAAATATGACTCAGGAAGAGCTGCCTCCTTAATGTAGTGTTGACCATGATAATGCAAATGGAGTAAAACCTTCAGGACATTCATTTGCTAATGGGGTATGACTCAAAATGAAGACAAACAGCTGTAACATCCACTTGTAATTGGAACATGGAATGTACAAAATATGAATCTAGGAAATATATTGAAATAGTCAAAACTGAAATGGAACACATGAACATCAATATCCTAGGCATTTGTGAGCTGAAATGGACTGGTATTGGCCACTTTGAATCTGAAAATTGCATGGTTTATGATGCCAGGAATGACAAATTGAAGAGGAATGGCATCACTTTCATCATAAATAAAAAACATATCAAAATCTGTCTTGAAGTACAATGCTGTCTATGATAGGATAATATCCACAGGCCTACAAGAAAGACAGGAGTCTTGTGGTGGCGCTGTGGGTTAATGCACTGGACTAGGAAATCTGTTTGAACCACATGATTAGCGGTTCAAGTTCACCAGCTGCTCTTCAGAAACCCTATAGACAGATGCTTCTATATGGGTTGGAATAGATTCAACAGCACTAAACAACAACAACACAAGGAAGACCAGTTAATATCACTATTTTCAAATTTATGCACCAACGACTAAAGTCAGTGATGATGAAATAGAAGAAAGCTACCAAGTTTTTCATTCAAAAATTGATCAAACATGCAATGAAGATATTTTGATAATTACTGGTGACTGGAATACAAACATCAATGTGAAACCATTTCAAGAGGTAGTATATGATCAAGAGCCAATGATACTGAAGGAAGATATCCAAGGTGTGTTGAAGGAACTGGCAAAGAGCAATGAACCTGGATTTGATGGAAAACAAATTTAAATCTTTCAACTTAATGATATAGCACTGGAGGCACTCACTCATCTATGCCAAGAAATTTGGAAGACAACTATCTGGTGAAATGACTAGAAGAAATCCATATTTGTGTCCATTCCAAAGAGAAGTGACCTAATTACTAATATTGCAGGTCAATAAAATTGTGCTAAAGATAATACAAAAATGATGTGACCATACATTGATAGAAAATTTCCATATGTTCAAGTCAGATTCAGAAGAGAACATGGAACAAGGGATACCATTGCTGATATCAGATGGATCTTGGCTGAAAGCAGAGAATACCAAAAAGATGTTTACCTGTGTTTTATTGACTATGTAAAGGCTTTCGACTGGGCAGATCATGACAGGCTATGGACAACATTGCGAAGAATAAGTATTCTGGAACACTTAATTGTGCTCATGAGGAACCTGTACATAGACCAAGAGGCAGTGTTCAAACAGAACAAGGGAACACCAAATGGTTTAAGATTAAGAAAGTTGTGCAGCAGTGTTCTATTATTTTGCCATATTTATTCAATCAATATGTTGAGCAAATAATTCAAGAAGGTAGATTATATGAAGAAGAATATGGCATCAGGATTGGAGGAAGACTCATTAAAAACCTGTGGCATGCATATGATACAGCCTTGCTTGTTGAAAGCAAAAAGGACTTAAAATACTTACTGATGAAGATCAATGACCAGAGCCTTCTTTATGGGTTGCAACTCAATGTGAAGAAAACAAAAATCCTCCCTTCTGGACTGATAAACAACATCCATATGAATGGAGAAAAGATTTAAGTTGTCAAAGACTACATTTTGCTCAGATCAACTATTAACACTCGTGGAAGCAGAAGTAAAAAAAAATCAAATGACATATTGCAACAGGCAAATATGCTGCATAAGACCTCTTTAAAGTGGTGAAGAACAAAGATGTCCATTTGAGGGCTAAGGTATGCCTAACCTCATATGCATGTGACTGTTGGACATTGAAAAGAAGACCATAGAAGAATTGGTGCTTTTAAGTTTTGATGTTGGAGAAGAATATTAAAAGTACCATGGAGTGCCAAAAGAATAAACCAATCCATGTTGTTTCCATAAGTTCAAGTCAGATTCAGAAGAGGACATGGAGCAAGGGATACCATTGCTGATATCAGATGGGTCTTGGCTGAAAGCAGAGAATACCAAAAAGATGTTTACCTGTGTACAGCATGAAGCTGTACAGCTAGCATGCTGCTTGGAACCCAGGATGGCCAGACTTGGTCTATCATACTTTGGACATATTATCAGGAGGGACTTATTCCTGGAGAAGAATATCATGTTTGGTAAAGTGGAGGGCAGTAAAAGAGGAAGATCCCCAACAAGATGGATTGGCATAATTGCAGAAGCAATGGGTTCAAGTGTAGCAATGATTGTGAGGTTGGCGCAGGACCAGCCAGTGTTTTGTTCTGTTGTGCATGGGGTCACTATAAGTAGGCACTTAACAACAGGTATTCCTGGTGTATGCACTGAAGGATCATCACTAGACTTTGAACCACAGGTTGGCAGTTCAAGCCCACCACATGCTCCTCAAAAAGCCTATACAGAGTTTCTGTGGGTTGGAACTGAGTTGACGGCACTTGACAACAACAATATTCCATGGACCTAATTTGAGAAATGTAACATTAGAAAAATACTGAGAAAGCAGAAACAACAAAATAATGTTTTTGATTGCTTAAGGAGGAGAAGAGAAGATGATAATGAAAACATCATACTAAGTTTTAAGTAGTAACACAGTGATATAATTCTCAGGTTTATGAGAGCAGGTTTGATTGGGAATTATCAGTTCAGGGTGTCACGTATCATAGTATCACCATTTGAAGATGTCTGGATAGTACTGTTGTTGTTGTTAAGCACCGTGGAGTCGATTCTGATTCATAGTGACCCTGCATAGGGTTTCTGAAGCTGTAAATCTTTATGGGATCAGAGAGCCTCATCTTTCTCCTGTGGAATAGCTGGTAGTTTCGAACTACCAACCTTGAGGTTAGCAGCCCGATTCACAACTACTATGCTACCAGAGCTTCTTTGGATAGTATTGCACATCTAAATATCTGCCAAGAGACCTTTTACTACTAGTCGAAATATGATGCCTAGCGGAGTGCCCTAGCATATAGCACAGTGACTGCATTACAGTCACCAATGCTGTGTGCTTAGATAAGAAAAATGGAAAAGATGATGCTGAAGTAGTTACAGTAGATAGTGCCCAAAATTTAGAAGTCTGAACGTTACTTCCACAGAATATTCTTTGTCTAGACACCATAATTGAGAGATTAGAGCTTCTTGCGTGCTGGCACATGAAATTCTGGAAAATAACTTTAATCTGAATTGCCATCTCTTTGAGTTTCCTGTTATTAAAGAGTCTAATTGGTGTGACAGAGTTAAGATAAACTCAAGAAAAGTAAAACAATATGTGAGACATGACCTGCTGAAATGTGAAAGCATGAAGGAAATTCTCAGAAGGAATGCTAACATTCAGTTACTGCCATTAAATTTCACACTTTCACAGGCCCTAAAAGCATCTCTGGTAGCATAGTGGTTACTAATCGGGCTGTGAACCTCAAGGTCAGCAGTTCGAAACTACCAGCTGCTCTGCGGGAGAAAGATAAGACTTTCTACTCCTGTAAAGATTTACAGCCTCAGAAACCCTGTTCAGGGTCACTATGGGGCGGAACCAACTCAACGGCACTTAACAACATCAACACAAAAGCATCTCAGTGCAAGGAAAACAAAAATCCTCACCACTGGACCAATAAACAACATTCTTATCAATGGAGAAAAGATTGAAGTTGTCAAGGACTTCATTCTTCTTG
>NW_006408843.1:982623-991717 GCF_000296735.1 Chrysochloris asiatica
CCCCCCAACGAGATGGATTGGCAAAGTGACAGAATCAATGGACTCAAGCGTGGCAACAATGGTGAGGTTGGCCCAGGGTTGGACAGTTTTGTTCTGCTGTGCATAAGGACGCTATGAGTCAGCACCTAACAACACAACAACAAAAGCCCTGGTGGTATTATAGGATATGCATGGACTGCATGTTAGGCAGTTCAAATGAACCAGCCATTCCACAGGAGGATGAGTCTTTCTGCTCCTGGAAAGATTTACAGCCTCAGAAATACATAGAGTTGTTGAGTTTAAATTGAGTTGATATCACGGGAATCAATTTTCTGTTTGTTTTGTTTTTTGGCATTTCCAAAGGGAACCCTGGGGTCACAGTGGTTACAGCATTCTGCTGCTAACTGAAAGGTCAGAGAGGTTCAAAGCCCCCATCCACTTGATAGGATGCGGCAATGTGTTTCCATGAAAATGTAGAGCCTTGGAAACACTATGGAGGTAATTCTACTCTGTTCTGTAGGGTTGCCATGAATCAGAATCTACTCAATGGAAATGGTTTGTTTGGGGTTTTGGAATTCCTTATCAGTTTAAGCACTGAAACCAAGTAAGAAGTAAATTTCTCTTCAGAAAAGTAGGGGCCTTGGTAGTTGTTAAAGTGTTAAAGTGCTCAGCTTCTAACCAAAATTTCACCAATTGCTTCTTAGGAGAAAGATGGGGCAGTCTGCTTCTTTCAAAGTTATACCTTTGGAACTCCTTTGGTACAGTTCTATTCTATCCTACTGGAGTTAGAATCAACTAAAAAACAGTGAGTCTGGTTTTGGTTTTTCAGAAAGGAAGACCTTAGAAGGCAAAGACAATTTGTTCCAATTCCAATTGTTTTGCTGAGCTTCTTTGTCAGCTGTAGTAATTGCAGACATTTATATCACACAATTCCAAATCTGTTGAATAGAAAGAACAGGAACAGCAGTGTTTTGGCCTCTACCCTGTAGGTTTGCTGAAAATTAGCAGAACAATGAACATCTATCAGACAGCAAAGGTTTAAATCCCAGGACTCCTTTGCTAATTTAAAAATGTGACCTTGGGCAAAACTCTTAGCCTTTTTATTATTGTTTAATACTATCAAGTTTGTTCCCACTGAGGGACTCTGTATAGGATTTCCCTGGAGCAATGGGGTTTGAATCTCCAAATTTGCAATTAGAAGTCCAGTGCTTAGCCTACAATGCTACACCAGCCTTTAGTCACTGAATTTTCTCATGTGTTAGTGATGATTTTGTTGTTAAGTGCCATGGAGTCAGTTCTGACCTATAGCGACCCTGTATAGGATTTCTGAGGAGCAGCTGGTGAGCTTGATTCTCCTACCTTGCAATTCAAATGGCTTTGCAGTCTGTCACATTGACAGCACCACACCAGGACTCCTTAGTGATGATGTCGTCATTGTAAAGTGCCTTTGAGTTGGTTACAACCCATAGTGACCCTGTGTAGGGTTTCCGAAAAGTGACTGGTGAGCTTGAACCACAAACCTTCTGGTTCAAACGGCTTTGCAGTCTGACACATTAACCCACAGCGCCATACCAGGACTCCTTAGTGATGATAGTAAGTCTAAAATTATAGGATTTTGTAGCAAAATTATACTTATACATACATTTAAAAATAACAAAATATAATAATAACAAATATAAAATGATAATGTTACCATCTGGATGAGGTATTCTGGTCTGGTCTCACTAATCTTCCAAAGAATCGGTAGAGTGTAGGCACAACCCACACACAAAAGAAGCCAGAGGGACAGAGGTTTGAGTAAGGATGAAAGTTTAGTAAAGCATAAATTCTCCCTCAAAGATAAGAGTGGGCTACCACCTTATGAATGAGGAAAGTCCTGAGTGGGTCTCCTGGTAGTTGTCTCCTCATCCCTTTGTTTTCCTATCACAACTTAGGGCTCATAATTGGTCAGGTCTTCCTGAGGTAAATGTTAGGAATGCCTAACATTCTCCCCTAAAAGAAAGGAAACTCTGATGCTTCAAGAATATGGACAATGACTTATTCTTAACTGCTTTCTGCTGGAAAGAGGCCATCATTGAGTGGCAGTGTTTCCAGTACCCATGGTCTGCAAGTTAGGTGTAGGTTGCCACAGGTGTAGGTAAAAAATGTTCATTGTTGATGCCCAAGGTGCTAGGAGAGAATACAGGGAACAGTTACACAGGCTGTTGTTCGAAGTTTTTTGTTAAGTGCCATCAAGTTGGTTCTGACTCGTAGCAACCCAGTTTATGGTTTCCAAGGAAACATTGAGGAGTTTGAACCACTGACCTTGTGGTTCAACCTGACCTTGTGTTCTTGCACTTATGCTTCAGAACCACAGCAGGAATAAGTTCACCATATATTGGGGCATTCCCTTGGGTTAGCCGCATTGTCTGTGAAAAGCTTAAATTCTTTTAGTAGCAAAAGGGATAAGTAAATTTATTATTCAAGGCCTAAATATAAGCAGAAGTAGTGTAGTAGCTAAGGGTCCCAGCAATGAACTTAGCCAGATTATGGAGGGGAGAGATATGTTTATTTTTTCTCATAAATCCTGGAAGATGACATTTCTCTGTTCTTATAGCCACTTGTTTGTTTGTTTTTCTAGGAGGTTTTGTGCTTTGAGTTCAACTTCTCCTATTACATTTATGGAAGTGCACCAGATTGTATCAGCAACTGCACAGACCCCTACCTTTCTGGCTAGTAGATAGTCAAGGGCTATGTGATGGTCCATGACCATATTCGCTAATGAGTCTCATGACTTGTGAATGGGGTTCTCAGTGATTGTCCAGAATCATCCTCTACTTCCTTCACCTTTGATGAAGCATTTTGGATGACTACATGGTTACTCATATTTCTGTATGTGACCAACCCGGCAGACACTGAGCAGCTATGTGCAACATTACAAAAGTGAAAAGTTCCCTGAAACTATAATTGCATAGTGGTTACGAGTCGGGCTGCTGGCCTGAAGGTCAGCAATTTGAAGCCACCAGCCATTCTGTTGGAGAAAAATGAGGCTTTCTGCTCCCATAAAGATTTACAGTTTCAGAAACTCCATACAAGGTCTCTGTGAGTTGGAACTGACTCCATGGCACACCACCACCATTATCACTTTTTTTTTTTTTTTTAATTTTATTGTGAATTATGTGACAGTTTACATGGGAGAACATTAGTTTTATATTCATCTCATCGTATATTGTTTCATTGCCATGGTTACAATCCCCTCCACACATCACCAATCAATGAAAGGTTACATCCTATACGCCTACTTCCCACCCACCACCTCCCCTGGTAATCAGCACACAGACCCTCCCTGGGTCCTGAGTCCCCAGCTGCTCCATCTCTCCATGTCATCATCTCTGCCTCCATCTCGGGGAACGCTACCTCTTTGGGTAGGGTTCCACTCTCCGCTCTTTTCCCTCATGGTTCCAGGGACCTCTGCTCCCTGCCTGCAAAGTCAATCACTCCCCTCCTTGCCACAAAATGACCACTTTTACATTTACAACCTTCAAAATCAGTCCTGGTAACAATTATTTACACTTGCATCTCAAGAGGCCAATCCACATTTCCTTTAATCAGTCCCACCTAGACAGATTGGTTACTACTCAGTGGAGATTCTACCTTGCTCCATGCCCTCTGGATCTAGGTTCCCTCTTGAAAGCTTCTAAGCCAGTCACTTCTTGCCTTTGTAGACCCCCCCACCCCACCATTTTGGATAGTCAATCACTTTTGAGGCCTAAGAGCATCCAACCATGGGATAATTTCCCTTAGGCCTAGCTTACCTCAAAAGCCTTCTTTGTTCATGTAAATTAGGCTTCAATCCATCCAGAAAAGGTATCTAAAAACTAGAAGATTAGTTGAACCTAAAACATACTTGTATGCCTAGAAAGTGGAATACAGAAAAAAAAAAAAAAAAGATATCTTGGAGATCTAGAACTGAGAAATATTGGTAATTCAATGGGACTTAAACTATGATAGCATAATGATTAGGTACCAGTAGGTAGATTGGGATCTCTGCTGGATTAATTATCCTGAGGTCTTATACTCATCTCCATTTACCACTTGGATTTTGACTGCCAAGATGGATGTGTTGTAGGGAGAGGATTTTTCTATTAGCATTCCTGCCAATAGGAGGCAATCAAACCTCATATACCTTCTGGAGACAATGGATATTTAGGCCCTGGGAAATTTCATCCCAGACTTAAATCTAATGAGTACTGCATCTACTACTTGGATTTGTTGGGGCACATTCCTTGCCCATGTTGTTATTGTTATGTGCCATGGAGTCAGTTCTGACTCATAGTGACCCTGTACAGGGTTTCCAAGGCTGTAAATCTTTACAAGAGCAGAAAGCCTCATCTTTCTTCTGAGGAACAGCTGGTAGTTTTAAACTGCTGACCCTGAGGTTCGCAGCCCGATTCGTAATCACTACGCTACCAGAGCTCCTTTCCTTGCCCATACTGCTGGATCTATTGATTGTAGTTCAGGGGACCACCTCCTTCTGAGACACCAAGAGGATGGCCTAACCACATGATGTTGTTTGAGTATAATTGTAATACCACTCCCACATTTTGTAAAAAGTATCTGCCTAGGAGTAGAATAGGGAATGATTAGAAACTGGTGAGTTATAAAAATACCATTCCAACTGCAAATCAAAGGCATGGCTTTCCTCCTTTTCATCAGAATCCTCTCAATGCCAACAACCATACAACATGAAGGGGAGACAGAACTCCTAAGGGTGTTTAAGATCGAATAAGCTGCTCTGTATCAACAAGGAATTAAATAAATTTACCCAGTAGGGTCTTGAACCCAGTAGGGATTAATACTAGTTTTTGCAAATTTTTGCATATGAAAGCTTCAGATGAACTGGGGTCTAGATTAGTATACATAGTGACAGACTCAACCAGACTTCCTGTAAAGAGAGCTGGGCTTTCATCCTTCCCTTGAATTGATGTTGTTAGGTGATGTTGAGTCAGTACCAAATCATAGAGACCTTATGCACAGCGGAAGTAAACACTGCCTGGTCCTACACCAACCTCACAATCATTGCTACACTTGAGCCCATTGCTGCTACCACTATACCAATCCATCTTGTGGGGGACTTCTTAATTTTGCTGACACTCCATTTACCAAATATGATATCCTTCTCCAGGGATTGGTTCCCTCCTGATATTATGTCACAAGTATGAGAGATTAAATCTTGTGATCCTGGCTGCTAAAGATCATTCTGGCTGTACTCTTTCCAACATAGATTTGTTTATTCTTTTAGCAGTCCTTGATATTTTTAATATTTTCCTCAAACACCATAACTCAAATGCATCAACTCTTCTATGGTCTTCTTTATTTTTTTGTCCAACTTTCACATGCAGGCTATTGAAAATACCAGGACTTGGGTCGGGCACAACTCAATCCTCAAACTGACACCTTTGCTCTTAAGCACTTTAATTAAGTCTTGTGAAGCAGATTTACCTAGTACAAGATGTCATTGGATTTGACACTTCCTTGAGTGTTGATAGTTGATCTGAGCAAAATTAAGTCTGTGACAACTTCAATTATTTCTCCATTTATTGGTCCAATTGTGAGAATTTTTGTTTTCTTTACATTTAGGTGTCACCCACACTGAAGATTTTGATCTTCATTAGTAAGTGTTTTAAGTCCTCTTCACTTTCAGCAAGCAAGTTTGTATTCATCTGTATATCACAAGTTGTTAATGAGTCTTCCCCCAAACCTGATGCCACATTTTTCTTCATATAATTCAGATTCTATAATTAATTGTTCATAAAACAGATTGAATAAGTATGGTAGAAGAATGCATTCCTGGTACACACCTCTTCTAATTTTAAACCATTCAGTATTCCCTTGTTCCGTTCAAACATCTGCCTCAGTCTGTATACAGGTTCCTCACTAGCACAATTATCCTCACTGCAGAATACACATTCTCTCCAGTTTTGTCCACAGCTTGTCATGATCTGCAAAGTCAAAAGCCTTTGCATAGTCAAAGCACAGGTTAACACTTTTCTAGTATTTTCTGATTTCAGCCAAGATGCATCTGACATTGGCAACGATTGTCCTCATTCCATGTCCTCAGCTGTATCCAGCTTGAACCTCTGGCAGTTCCTTGTCAATGTATGGTTGCAGCCATTTTTGTATTATTTTTAGGAAAACTTAACTTGCATGTGATATTAATGTTATTGTATGATGATTTCTGTATTCTGTTTGGTCTCCTCTCTTTGGAATGGGCACAAATAGGGCTATCTTTCAATCAGTTGACCAGGTAGATGTCTTCCAAATTTCTTGGCATGGTAAGTGAATGCCACCAATGCCACATCAGATGGCTGAAATATTTCATTTTGCATTCCATCAATTCCTAGCTCATTGTCCTTTACCAAGGCCTTCAGTGCACCTTGGACTTCTTCAGTATCATTGGCTTTTCAACATATGCTACCTTTTGAAATGGTTTAACATTGATTTTTTTTTTTTTTTTTTTGGGTATGGTGACACTGTGTGTTCCTTCTATCTATTTTGATGCTTTCTATAACTTTCAATATCTTACCCATAGAATCGTTCAATATTCAAAGTCAAGGCTTGAATTTTTTCTGCAGTTTCCTCAGCTTGGAAAATGCTGAGTGTGTTATTCCCTTTTGGTTTACTCACTCTATATCTTTGCACCTTTCATTATAATATTTGACTTTGTATTCTAAAGTTGCCCTTTGAAATTTACTATTTAGCTCTTTTTTAACTCCCCATTTCTTCCATTTCCTTTAGCATTTCTACACTGGAGAGGTAGTTTCTCAGACTTTTTAACATCCATTTTTGGTTTTCTCTTCTTTCTCATCTTCTTAGGGACCTTTTGCTTTCTTCCTGTAGGATAATCTTGATGTCATTCCACAACTCTTCTGGTCTTCAGTCTTTAGTGTCTAATGCATCAAATATGTTCTTCACTTGATCTCTGAATTCAGTTGTGATATATTCAAGGTCATATTTTGACTATTGTGAACTTGTTTTGATTTTCTTCAGTTTCAGCCTGAACTTGCATATGAGCAACTAATGGTTTGTTTCACAGTCTGCCCCTAGCCTTGCTTTGATTGATGATATAGAGTTTTTCTACTGTCTCCTTCTACAGATATCGTCTATTTGATTTCTGTGTATTCTATCTAGGGAGGTCAATGTATTTAGTCATTTTTTTATGTTGTTTAAAAAAGGTATTTGCAATGACAAAATCATTGGTTTTGTAAAATTCTATCATGTGATCTCCAGCAGCCTTTCTATCACCAAAGCCATATTTTCCAACAACTGACTTTCAGTGCATCTTGATCGCATGCTTGATCCATTTCATATTGAAGAATTTGGTAGAATTCTTCAATTTCTTTACCCCTGATTTTAATGGTTGGTGCCTAAATTTTAAAAATAGTTGTATTAACTGGCCTTCCTTGTACATCTAGGGATATTATCCTATCTCAGATGGTGTTGTAGTTCAACACAGATATTAAAATATTCTTTTTGATGATGAATAGGATACCATTTCTCTTCAATTTTTCATCCCTGGCACAATGAATCATGTAGTTTTCAGATGCAAAATTACCAATATCAGCCCATTTCAGCTCACTAATACATGTTGTTGTTGTTGTTAAGTGCCATCGAGTCGGTTCCGACCCATAGCGACCCTGTACAGAGTTTATGAGGGTGTAAATCTTTATGGGAGTAGAAAGCCTCATCTTTCTCCCGGGGAGCGGCTGGTAGTTTAAAACCGCTGCCCTTAAGGTTCGCAGCCCAATTAGTAACCACTACGCTACGGAGTCCGAATTTGATGCTGTGGGTTAATTTGCTGGACTGTAAATTCAGTTTGAACTGCAAGCTCACCAGTCATTCCTCAGAAGCCCTATACAGTGTCCTTATGTGTCAGAATCAACTTGACAACACTTAATATCAATAATAATGCATAGGATGTCAAGTTTATGCATCCCATTTCCTTTTCCAAGATTAATACTTTGCACACTTCATGTTCTGATTATTAAAGGATAATTTCCAGCTGTTTCTTCTCATTTTGAGTTGTGCACCATTAGCAAATGAAGGTCCTGAAAGCTTTCCTTCATTTGTGTCATCATGGTCAACTCTACTTTTAGCAGTTAGCTCTTTAGTCATATTTTGAGTTCCTTCCAACCAGAGGAGTTCATTTTCCAGCAATATATCTGACAATATTCTAATGTATTTCATCATGTTTCAGTATTCTGGTGCTATCTGACAGTGTTCCACTGCTATTCATATAAGATTTTCAGTGACTAATATTCAGAAATAATCTGTCTATCCTTCTTCCTAGTCTGTCTTAGTCTGGAAGCTCATCTGGAACTCGTCCATCATGATCAACCCTGATGGTATTTAAAATACTGGTGTCATAGCTTCCAAAATTGCAGCAACACATAAACCACCACAGTACAACAAACTGACAAACAAGTGGTGGTTCCTTTTAATAACTTCTGCTAATTTAGAAATATTGACAGGTTTACTCTGGATGTGTTTCATTTCCCACAGGAGTCACAGTATCGTGTGGGTCCTGTAAGCTATTCTTGCTTATCCTTGTTGATAATTCCACCGGGGATCTGCACTGGGAACTGCCACATTCCAAACACATGTCTGGTGATGAACATGTAAATCATTTCCGTATGTTTGGATAACCACCCAGATATGGTTTTTCTCACCCACAGTACAGCATCTAAAGAAGACTACTAGGATATTCTTTCAAGTAAATTCTAAAGTCAAGGCCATTGTTTGAATTATTCAATTAACTTTGTGGAATATTCTGTAAAGTTCCCTAGCTTCTCCTTGTACTGTTTCAAATCTGCTATAAAAATGATGCTTAGATTCTAACAGGTACACTGGCCCCTGAAACTCCTTGGAAAGGTTAAGAGACTAGCAAGAGATGCACAGTCTGTGGGAGGGACACTGGGGCTGGATTTCGGCTTCTCGTGTTCTTCAATTTTAACTACTGTTGTCAGAGGCTTGTTTAGGGGACTCATTTCTACACATCCTGTGTATCTTTCTGTCTTCTTTGAGGGCCATAAGGACTTGTAAAAAGGCATAGTGTAAATGAATATTGTAATTTGGA
>NW_006408843.1:991817-1014047 GCF_000296735.1 Chrysochloris asiatica
TCATTTTTCACAGGCTGTCAAAATTAAGGTTCTTGTAAGCTTTTTAATAGGTACCTCAAGGGAGAGTTTTCTAAAATATATGCTGTTTGTCCCATGTTACCTAAAGAGAGAAAAAGAGTTTATGGGCAGGTCATCCTCATTTCCAGAACTCTCATTTGGGAACTAGCAGAAGTCCCTTCATCCAGAGGGAGTTAGGGAGTTCCCTGGGATTTTCTTGCAGAGATTCTGAATCTCTATTTTTCCCCCGAGACCAATTCATGACCTTAGCCCCTGGTCAGAGTGCCCCTTCTGGGGAGCCCACTGCCTCTCCAGTAGTCTATGAAGACCATTGTCAGCAATGAATGGGAAACAGTGTGATGAAAAGAGATCTATCGATCAATAAACCCATACCCATTCTTATTTTGTGATATAAGGTTTGGGCAAAATTCTCTACATATTAAACTTTGCAAAATGTCCAAGCGTAACTAAACTGAATTCCAAAATCAGTTTGAACTTGGAAACACAGGCAAAGATGTCTCAGAATGTCCTGCAAAGAGATTTCCAAAGAGATTTCAACTGAGCACAAATGGGACAGGGGTGCCTGGGCTTGTTGCATCTGAGTGTCTGCCCAATCAGTCCCAAAAGAGGACATGATGTTTGAAAGAGGTGGTGATTTAGAATAACAGATGCCAAATAAACAGATATGTGGTCTGAAATAATAGTGGCACAGATCTGCATCTTCAAGTCATAGGATCCTTGATGATGTTTAGGGGACTCATTTCTACACATCCTTGCCTCATTGTGTTTAGGTTTGGAGATGTGGTGATTATGGGTAGGAGCTCCTAGGGCAAGCCACTCCCCTAGTCACTCCCTCCTTCTTACGTGTCCTATAGTGCTGCTTCAGAGGGTTCAAGAGTGTTCTGGTGGACCAGAACTTACATGGCACTCCACAGCAGAGTCCAAATTTTACAGTATGTTCTGGTAGAGAAAATCTTCCTGAGGTGACTACATGTCCCTGTTCTCACCACAGCAATACCTCTGCTCTGTCACCAATCACATGGGAGCATCCAAAGTCTTGGACCGGAGACTTCAGACTCTGGGGCTTGTCCGGAGACTCGTATGAATGATGTCTGTCTGCCTTGAGACAGGATTGAGAATAGTAATATAAAACCAAAGCAGAGAGGAGAACACAGGAAAGTGACACCATCTTGGAGAAATATATTAATTCCACTTACATTTCAGATGGTAGGCAAGAGTTCCGACATTTTGGCACCAAAAAAGTTTACCGTGCAGATAAGGTGTTTTGTTCCAGTCCCGTTATCCCTCTGAAGAATCAGTAGAGTGTAGGCACAACACACACACAAAAGAAGCCAGAGAAACAGAGGTTTGTGCCAGGAGTTAAAGCACGGACTTTCTTACAAAGATGAGAATGAGCTATCACCTTGCCGGTGAGAAGAGCCCTGAGTGAGTTCTTTGTTTCACCTTTTATGCTGTTATGCTCCAGGACAGTTTCTTGGTCTCCTGATTGTTGTCTCTTGACCCCTATGTTTTCCTATTATAACTTGGGGTCATAATTGGTCTTTTCTTCCTGGGTCTAATGTAACTTTTTTCTGCCACATCAGGTCAGTCTTAGTCTTCTCTGTGCATACCTGATTTTGGGGAAAGTCACTTTATCTATCTTTTTCCTATTTGGGCTTTCTGATTGGATGAATCTCATCTACTATGTAGTTGATCTGTAGTCCGTCCCTCTTCCCTAGTCGAACTTCCTAACAATAAAACATCAAAATATGTGGCTGAATAAGTTACTGCAGCTATGATTGCTATTTAGATCATCTGTATTATAGAAGCAAACTTATTTGAAGTGTCTAATAGACAAAATTATTCCATTATCTTTTAATTCTACTTTTCCATAAATGTTGTAGTCTCCTAATGTAAACATATGATGGGACTCCTGGTGTGGCAATATCATAGATCATGAACCACAAGGTTAGCAGTTCAAACCCACCAGCTGCTTCTAAGAAACCCTCTATAGGATTGCTATGAGTCAGAACCAACTCAGTGGCACTTAACAACAACAACAAATATATATGGTGGTGGTAGCATTGCATTACTGAGTTGATTCTAACACATAGCAACCCTGTTTAGGATTTCTGAGGCTTTAAATCTTTAAAAATGCAGAAAGTCTATCTTTCTCCCACACAATGACTGGTGGATTCAAACTGCTAACCTTGCAGTTAGCAGGTTGATGTGTAACCCACTACACTAAAGGGTGCCTCATCATATCTATAGACATGTTAAACCATTTAGAACTGTTCTAGGGGAAAATAGACCCCAAAATCAAACTTATTCTATAAAGACACCTTTATAAATCCTTAAGCAGAACAAATACAAGGCAAAGACAACCATCTGGATGAGAGAAATTATAAACAAGAGAGACCAAGATGGAGTATAATATTATCTGAATTCATTGTCACTGGACTAATTATAGATGATGAAAAAAAAAGGAAATCATCATAAAATCATCATGATTGGTGGAATATAAATTTGTCAGGTGGGATTAGAGAAGCAAGGGAAAGGACCTGATTAGGATTTGTACACAGAAACAGATTTTAAAAGTCTATAAGATTAGTCCCTGATTTGATCACATGATCTTGACCTTGTAACTTTGAGTCATAGTCACTAGGAATCCAACTGTAAAATACAGCCTTCCATAAACCTAGTGCTTTAGAATTTAGCTCTAATGTAGTACATTAATAACCAAAACATTGGGAGGTGGCAAGATGGCAAACAGGACAGAAAGGCTATATGGACACTCTACAACAAAGATAGGGAAAACTGAATGAAACAAATGCAGATAATAGTCCTGGAACCCTGCACTTAGATGAAGGGATAGAGAAATGAATTGATGGCTTACTAAGAATGAAAACTGAACAGATACAGGAAGAAAAAAAAGAGAGAGAGAGACACGATCTGTGGTGATCTGTCCTGGCTGACCAGAATCAGCATGCTCCTTTTAAGTTTTTGTGAGCGGCTCCAAAGATAAGAAGACATATCGGTGTTCTCGAAACATACTGGTGGCTTGCCAAGATAAAGATGTGATTTTTTTTTCTTGTTCCCTACACTTCCCTGGAGATCAAAGCTGAAGTCAGTGCCCATTTGCATGCACCCCCAAGGAAGCTCCTGCTCTCTCAGCTATTGGAGCTACAAGGAGGTGAGCACCACAGTTGTATGCTCTATTAAAGGAGCAGAGAGCTGTCTTCGTTATATCTGTTCAGGTGGGCCTTCCTCCAAATCTGCAGAACTGGCCCTGGCCAGCCCTGGACTATTCCTCACTAGGAAAAGCAGCTGAACTTTCATGTTAGGAGTATAAAAGAAAGGAGATAAGTGATTTTTGCCAATCAACCAGGTGCAGTGTGAACATCTTGAATTTTGAGGGTGACTTTGAATGCAAAAGGAAATAAGTGGCACAGAGGCATACCATTTATTGTTGTAGAGAAAGGTGTGAACATTATTACTGTATTCCACATTATCCTGGTAACCAGAGGTATAGACAACCTCTCTCTGCACACAACTGTGTACACTCCCAGCAAAGGTTGTGCTCTCAAGGCAAGAGGAGTCATATCAGAGGGAGTGGAGAACTAGCAGCGGCAAATCCTGTATCTAGACTCAGGTGTCATCTGCTTCAGACTTTCAGAACTGGTTGTGGACATCCTTGGACTATCAAGACCTCTCACCTTGACTGCCCTCTGAGGTTGAAATACACTTATTACCCAGCTGCTTTGGCGTCTGCATGCACTACTTAAGGATCAGTGCCCAGAATAGATAACACCTAATCCTTTAAAAATGGCATATAAGGTTGAGAGGGTTACCTTCCCATTCCTTGCGCACTCACAGTGTGAGGACCTTGGATGGCAGGAGACCCCAGAATTTTCTCCTCTGTGGGTCTATCATCTGTCCTGTTTTATTTTTGGTTTTTGTTGGGGTTTTTTTTTTTTATGTGTGTGTTTTTTCCTTCTAATGTTTTTATTTGTTCCTTCTTTCTCTTTGTGATTACAATTTCTGGACTCTGTCTTGAGTAATTTAAGAATATTACATATTTGGAAAATTTATATCTAAAATTATTGTAGCTTTCTAATTAGATTACTATCTGTTGGTGCAAGCCCTTTCAATTTCTTATTATTGTTGTTCAAGAATGACTTGTCTAATACATTTCCAAATAATTATTTGAGCCAGTTTGACAACTTTTGTAAAAAAAAAAAAAACGGTTGGGATTTTGACTCGCAATGCAAAACTCTAGAAATTCACATACGAACATTAATCTATTTAAATACTAAATAATGCTATCCATGACAATAATATATACCGTCATTTACTTGTTTCTCTTTATTTTAGATTTTTTTACAACAAGGTCTGGAGAAGAAGAATTTAAAGCAACAGATATTTGATCTACTTTTCTCATCAATTTGTTGATTTGATCTATTCTTATACATATAATTAGACCTTAGGCAGATAAACTAATGGCAATTGTTTGAAGAAGAGGCCTTAATGCATAGAGTCATTTGAGCAGGGTGCCCTGGTTTTGTAATGCTGATTGTAATCCATGTAATTTCCAGCATCATTTCTATCACCAAAATGATGCCAACTACTTGTCCTCTCTCTTTCTTCCCAACCTTTACATTCCAATCACCAGTAATTATCAATACACCTTGATGAAATGTTTGATACATTTCATACTGAAGAATTTGGTAGAATGCTTCAATTTCTTCATTACTTGCTTAGTACTTGTGGCATAAATTTGAATAATAGTGGTATGATCACTTTCAGACTGAAAAGTTTGGTGTTTTTATTGTTATGTGTCATTAAGTTGGTACCAACTCATAGTGACCCTATACACAACAGAAAAAAAAAAAAAAAAAAACACTGCCTGGTCCTGGGCCAACCTCAAAATTGTTGAGACGCTTGAGGCCACTGATGCTGCCACTTTGCCAATTCATCTCACTGGGAATCTTCCTCTTTTTCTCTGACCCTCCACCTTACTAAACATGATATCCTTCTCCAGCAACTGGTCCCTCCTGACAATATGTCTGAAGTATGAGAGATGAAGTTTGGCCATCCTAGCCTCCAAAAAGCATTCTGCCTGCACTTCTTCCAAAACAGATCTGTTTGTTCATTTGGCAGCCCATGGTACTTTCAATATTCTCCACCAACACCATAACTCAAATGCATCAATTCTTCTACAGTCTTCCTTATTCACTGTCCAGCTTTCTCTTGCATATGAGGTTATTGAAAATGCCTTGGCTTGGGTAAGGCACATCCTAGATCTTCAAGCTGACATCTTTACTCTTCAACACTTTAAAAAGTCTTGTGCAGCAGGTTTGCTTTATGCAATACATCGTTTGATTTATTGACTGCTGCTTACAAGAGTGTTAATGGTTAATCCAAGAAGAATGAAGTCCTTGACAACTTCAATCTTTTATCCGTTGATAGGAATTTTTATTGGATCAGTGGTGAGGATTTTTGTTTTCTTTATATTGAGATGCAATCCATACCAAAGGTTGTGCTCTTTTAACTTCATCAGTAAATGTTTTAAGTCCTCTTCACTTTCAACAAGCAAGGTAGTATCATCTGCATATCGCAGGTTATTAATGAGACTTCCTCCATTCCTGATGCCCCATTTTTCTTCATATAACCCAGCTTCTCGGATTATTTGCTCAGCATCCAGACTGAATAAGTATGGTAAAAGAATACAAGCTTGTCGCACACCTTTCTTAATTTTAAACTATTCAGTGTTCCCATGTTCTGTTTGAACAACTGCCTCTTTGTCCAGGTACAGATTCCTCATTAGCATAATTAAGTGTTCTAGAATACTCATACTTCACAATGTTGTCCATAGCTTGTCATGATCCACACAATCGAAAACCTTTGAGTAGTCAGTAAAGCAGAGGTAAACATCTTTCTGATATTCTCTGCTTTCAGCCAAGATCCATAGGACATCAGTAATAATATCCCCTGTTCCACATTTTCTTCTAAATCTGGCTTAGACCTCTGGAAGTTCTCTGTCAATGTATGGTTGCAGTCGTTTCTGTATTAACTTTAGTAAAACTTACTCGCATGGAAAATAAAAAATATTGTCCAATGAATTCTGCATTCTGTTAGGTCACCTCTCTTTGGAATGGGCACAAATATAGATCTCTTCTAATCAGTTGGCCAGGTACTTTCCAAATTTTTTGGCATAGATGAGTGATTGCCTTCAGTGTCTCCTCACTTTCTTGAAAGATTTCTATTTTTATTCCACCAATTCCTGTTGCCTTGTGCTTTGCCGATTTCTTCAATGCACCTTGGATTTCCTCCTTCAGTATCATTGGCTCTTGACCATATGGTACCTCTTGAAATGGTTGAACATTAACCATTTCCATTTGGTACAGTGACTCTGTGTGTTCCTTCCATTTTCTTTTGATGATTTCTGCATCATTCAATAATTTGCCCAGAGAATCCTTCAATAATGAAATCAACGCTGGAATTTTTTCTTCAGTTCCCCAAGTTGAGAAATGCTGAGCATGTACTTCCTTTTTAGTTTTCTGACCCCAGCTCTTTCCACCTTTCGTTGTAATATTTGACTTTGTCTTCTCAAGCTGACCTTTAAAAGTTTCTGTTCAGCTTTTGTATCTCCTCATTTCTTCCATTTGCTTTAGCATCTCTATGCTGGAGAGCAAGTTTCAGTGTCTCTTCTGACATCCATTTTGACCTTTTCCTTTGTTCTTGTCTTCTGAATGACTTTTTGCTTTCTTCCTGTCTGATGTTATTGATGTCATCCCACAACTCTTCTGGTCTTCCATCTTTAGTGTTTAATGTATCAAATCTGTTCTTCAGATGACCTCTAAATTCAGGAGGGATATGTTAGAGGTCATATTTTGGCTCTAGTGTACTTGTTTTCATTTTCTTCAGCATCTGTCTGAATTTACATATTAGCAAATGATGGTCTGTTCCACAATCTGCCCCTTGTCTTGTTTGGCTGATGATATGGAGCTCTGGTAGCGAAGTGGTTATGAATCGGGCTGCGAACCTCAAGGTCAGCAGTTCGAAACTACCAGCTGCTCTGCTGGAGAAAGATGAGGCGTTCTGTTCCCGTAAAGATTTACAGCCTCGGAAACTCTGTACAGGGTCGCTATGAGTCGGAACTGACTCCACGGCACATAACAACAACATGGAGCTTTTCCACTATTTCTTTCCATAAGTGTAGTCAATTTGATTTCTATGTCTTCCATCTGGTGAGGTGCATGTGTATAATTGTCTCTTATGCTGTCTAAAGAGGATATTTGAAATGAATAAATCATCGGTTGGTTTTGCAGAATTCTATCATGCTATCTCCAGCATCATTTCTATCACCAAGGCCATATTTTCCAACTACTGATCCTTCCTTTTTGTTTCTAATCTTTGCATTCCAATCACCAGTAATGATCTTGATTGCATGTTTGATCAATTTCAGACTGAAGAACTTAGTAGAATTCTTCTATTCCATCTTCACTGGCTTTAGTGGTTGATGCATAATTTGAATAAAAGTGGTATTAACTGGTCTTCCCATATGGATATTATCCTATCACACACAGCATTGTACCTCATGACTTATCTGGATATGTTCTTTTTGACAATGAATGCAACACCATTCCTCCTCAACTTGTCATTCCCAGCATAATAAACCATTTGGTTGTCAGATTCAAAATGGATAATACCAGTCCATTTTAGCTTACTAATGCCTAAGATATCAATGTTTATGCATTCCATTTCATTTTTTCTCATAAGTTTTTATTGTGAATTGAGTGATAGTTTACATGGCAGAACTTTGGATTTATACTCATTGTTTCATTGTAATGATTACAATCTCCTCTGTGCATCATCATTAAACAGTGTTTGCTTCTATTCCTTCTGGGTTTTGGGGGGGGGGGAGAGGTAGGGGCGGTGCACACAAAAACACTCAGGAATATATAATAATTTAAACAATCAAAGGGCACATTTTACAAGCTGCCTCCTGGCCACCAGCACACAGCCTTTCTCTTTCCATGAGTCTAAATTCCTGAGCTCCTCTATCTTTCCATGTCCTCATCTCTGCCTCCATCTCTGGTGTCACTGCTTCTCTGGATAGGGCCCCACATTCTGCTTGTGCCCTTCTCCTTTGATGGTCCTAGGATCCTCTGTTCTTGGACTGCAAGATTAACTACTCCCCCCTTTTTGTTACAAAACTTCTACCTTTACAGTTGTGACAATCTCAATTAGTCATGATAACAATTACTCACTATTGAATTATAAGAATCTTATCCCCATCTCCTTTCACCAGATTCTTCTAGACAAGATGAAAATTATTCAGTGGGGAGTCTATCTTCCCTGGTCCACTCTGAAACTAAATTCACTCTTGAAAACTTGTAAGCCAGTCACTTCATGCCTTTTAGCCACCATTCCCCCATTTTAGGTAGCTAGTGTCTGAGTTTCCTGCTGTCAACTCTGTATACAGAGGTGGTGGAGGTTATGTGTTGTGGAGTTGGTTCAGACTCATAGTGACCCTGTACAGGGTTTCCTAGGCTGTAAATCTTTACAGGAGCAGAACACCTCATCTTTCTACCATGGAACAGCTGGTAGTTTCGAACCGCTGACCACGAGGTTAACAGACAGACTCATAAACACTATGCTACCAGAGGGGATAGGATTAATCCTTGATGTGAAGATTCCTTCCCTCTCAGTTGGTATTTTGAGCTACTACATCCATAAGTATAGGTCAAGTTCATCAAATTGTAACAATTTACACTTGTTTCCTTTATCAACACTTTTTTTTGTTTGTCTTCCTCTAGTCAAGTTTTGATCATCAAGCCATTGAGGCTAGGTCAAATGGGTACTATCTACAAGTTTGCATGTTCATATGTATCTCCCCTCACTTCATATCAGCTGGATGCTTCACTCTCAACTCTAGCCCTCCATGGTTATGTCCTTGTCCATGAGTTCAGGAGTCCCCAGGTATCACCACACTTTAGACCAACCAGCTCTTCCTCTTTTTTTTAAGGTTTTTATTGTGGATTGAGTGAAAATTTACATGGCAGATCATCAGTTTTACATTCAACAAAACATACACCTTGTTTCATTATAATAATCATAATCCCCTCCATATACCATCAGTTAACAATATTTTTCTCTATTTACTTTAGCTCTTTTTTTTTCATTTATTTTTTGACAATTTCCAATTTTCCTAGATTCATACTTCATACATTCCATGTTCCTATTTTCAATGGATGTTTACAGCTGTTTCTCTTCATTTTGAGTTATGCCCAATAAGCAAATGAAGGTCCCAAGGGCTTTACTCTCATGGGCTTTACTCCATTCATGTAATCATGGTAAACTCTATTTTGAGGAGATAGATCTTCCCCAGTCTCATTTTGAGTACCTTCCAACCTGAGGGGCTCATTTTCCAGCATTATATCTGACAATGTTTCTCTGCTATTTGTTAGGTTTTCAGTGACTAAATATTAGGAACTAGTTTGTCTCTTCTACTTCCTAGTACGTCTTCATCTGGATGCTCATCTGAAGCCTGTCCACTGTCTGTGACCATGCTGGTATTTAAAATCCTGGTAGCATAGCTTTCATAATCACAACAACTCACACACAACCACAGTACAACAACCAGACAGACGAGTGGTTGAAAAAGTTGATAGAATTATTTGATTTCATCATTACTCACTTTAGGGTTGGTGCATGACTTGGAATAATAGTGGTATTAATTGATCATTGTTGTTGTTATTCTTGTTAAGTGTCCTAGAGTTGGTTCCAACTCATAGAGACCCAGCATAGTGGAGCTGATGAGTTTGAACCACCCACTTTGTGGTTCTAGTCAACCTTGATGTACTGCACTTACCCTACAATACCTCAGCAGGACTCCAATTGGTCATTAGAAACATGCAAGAGACATGCTAATCAAAAACAACAATGAAATAACATTTAACACCAGCATTAACAAAAAGTTCAAAAAAACAGAAACCAACAAATGGTAGCAAGGCTGTAGAGAGACTGGGAAACTCTTGCACTATTGATAGTACTGCAAAATGGTTCAACCACTGTGGAAAATGGTATGGAATTTCCTTGTAAAGTTGTAAATAGAAATACCATAAGACCTAGCAATCCCTCTACTTAGTATATATCCACAAGAAATAAGAGCCAGGGCATGAGTAGATACATGACACCGATTGTCATTGCAACACTATCCACAATAGCAAAAAGATGGAGACAGCCTTAATGCTCATCGATGTAAGAATATATAAACACACCTTGGTGCGTACACACAATGGAATACTATGCAACATTAAAAAATAACTATGAATCTGAGAAACACATCATAACATGGTTGAACTAAGAGGACATGAGTGCAATTAGCCAATCACAAAAGTACAAATATTATGTTCCATCACTATTGCAAAAATTCAAGAAATGTTTGTCATGCCAAAAGAAACATTATTTGAATATAATCAGAGGAGGAAGGAAAGGAAGTGTAATTCACTGACTAGAGTGTAGACACATGTTAACTCAGATGATATGGAGGACGATATCCAAGAAGAGGGAGGTTATCAGAAGAATAATAAAACCAGATGAAGACACAGGGAGTTATGCAAGGGTTAAAGGGATAGAGTTAAATAGTGCTACATACACAACCTTGAAATAATCTTCAGTGCTCTGAAGATAGACACATGGATAGACACACAGGTTGTATGGGTATAGGAGGAAGAATAGGCATATACCCTCAAATATATAAGGGTTTGACAAAGGGTATTTATACATGGGTATGCACTTATACTGCAAATCCATTTATGAATATGATGGCACATACAACATAAAAAGCGATGAAAACTTCTTAAAGTAATGAGTTACTGAGCTGGGGCTCAAGACCTAGGTCTCAGGGGACACCATATTCAGTTAGCATGAGCGGCCATCTAAGTACAACTATTGGTGTCTCCATGTGCTGAAAAAGAATAGTGGTGAGACTTGAAGATGCTTGGAATCAGTTAATCCCATATATTAATAGAACATGTGGACATCTGTCTCCATGATTCTGAGACCAGAAGAACTAGATGGTGCCTGGATTCTTCCATCATTAAATATTTTGCCTACAGAATCCTTCAATATTTCAAGTCAAGACTTGAATTTTTTCTTCAGCTCCCTTAGCTTAAGAAATGCTGACTGTGGTTTTCCCTTTAGGTTTTCTAACTCCAGGTCTTTGCACATTTCACTGTAACACCTGACTTTGTGTTGGCAAGCTGCCCTTTGAAATTTTCTGTTCAGTTCCTATATTTTCTCATTTCTTCCATCTACAATGGAGATCAAATTTCAGAGTCTCTCTAACATCCTTTTTTTTTAAATGTTTTATTGTGAATTATATGATAGTTTACATGAGAGAACTTTAGTTTTACATTCATTCCATTGTATATCATTTCATTGTCATGGTTCCAATCCCCTCCATGCATCATCAACCGACCAAAGGGTATATCCTACAAACCCCCCCCTGCACTCCCGCGCACCCCTACCACCCCCAGTCTTCAGCACACATGTCATCATCTCCATCTCTATCTCAGGCATCTCTGCTTCTCTGGGTAGGGTCCCGCTCTCAACTCTTCTCTGTTGATGGTCCTAGAGACCTCTGCTTCTAGACTGGAGAATTAATCACTCCCTTCCTTGCTACAAAACATCTACCTTTGCATTTCCAACCCTCATAATCAGTCCTGATAACCATTATTCACTACAGTATCATGAGTTACCCATCTGTATTTCATTTCATCAGCTCCGCCTAGACAGATTGGATAGTACTCACTGGAGATTCTGCCTTCCTCCATGCCACCTAGCTCTAGGTTCCCTCTTGGAAGCTTGTAAGCCAGTCACTTCTTGCCTTTGTAGTTCCCCCCCTCCCCATTTGGGTATCCAATGTCCAAGTTGCCCATCTCTGTCTACTCTGTGTGTGGAGGGGGTGGGAATGTTTCTTGCTGTAAAGATTTGTTCCTTCTTTTGAGTCACTGCATCCGTAGGTATAGGTCAAGTTCATCAGATTGTATCATCTCACTCTCTTTTTCCCCTCTTCTTTCTTCTCTTGGTTGAGCTCTGATCATCCAGTCATCTGGTCCAGGCCACTTGGGTACCATCTGCAAGTGTGGGTGTATTTGTGCACATGCCCTGTCTTCCCATCAGCCGGTAGCTCCACTCTCCACTCGAGTCCTCCGTGACCACGCCACTGACTCTGGGCCCAAGAGTCACCAGGTCTTCTCACACTGCTTGCCAATCAGGTCCCCAACTGGGTCCACAGAAGCCCACTGAACATTGTAAGGCTTAGCTGGCCACTTCATTGCTGCTTTTACCCCACTTCCGCTATCGGTGATGCGTGTGGTCACCAATCAGAGTGTGTATTTCCGTTGAGTCTTAGTCTTGGAAGGGGGTTTGCGTTGAGAGGACCCGACCACTTGCCTTGATGTTTCCTAGGGAAGCGATTTGTTTGTTCTTGTAGTAGCAGTCCATCTGCCTTTATTGTTTGGTATTTTCCCTGTAGGTCTTTCTTTCAAGAAGTATCTTTTGTTCTTCTAGCCACTCCAGGCTGGTCTGCTTGTCCTTTCAAGTGGAGATTTCTCATCTCTGGAGATCTGGATGTGGTTCAGGTTTCTACCTATAGTTTTATGCATTTCCAAGGCTCTGCAGGAAGCCTCGTTCACTGTCTAACATCTATTTTTGTCTTTTTCTTCTTTCTTGTCTTCTTAATGACAATTTGCTTTCATCCTATATTTTGTTCTTGATGTAGTCACACAAGTCTTCTGGTCTTCAGTCATTAGTGTCTAATGCATCAAATATATTCCTGAGATGATCTCTAAATTCAGGTGGGATATGTTCAAGGTCATATTTTTGTTCTCATGGACTTCTGTCAATTTTCTTCAGCATCATTTACAGTCTTCTCCTGGCCTTGTTTTAACAAATAATATGAATCTTTTCTTCTGTCTTTCCCCACAGATGTAGTCACATCAATTTCTGAGTATATCATCTATTGAGGTCCATGTGTATAGTCATCTTTTATATTGTATTAAAAACAGATATTTGCAATGAGCAAGTTATTTATCTTGCAAAATTCTATTATGTGATCTCTAGCAACCTTTCTATCATCAAGGCCATATTTCCAACTACTGATCCTTCCTTTTTCATTCCAAAATTGCATTTCAAATACCATGAATTACCAATATATCTTGCTTGCATTATTTGATCAATTTCAGATTGAAGAACTTGGTAAAATTCTTCAATTTCATTATCACTGGCATTAGTGGTTGGTGTGTAAATTTAAATAATAATGGCATTAACTGGTTTTCCTTGTAGGCATGTGGGTATTATTTTATATAGCAGTATATTTCAATATAGATCTTGAAATGTTCTTATTGACGGTGAAAGCAACACCACTTCTCTTCAATTAGTCATTCAGATTCAAAAGAGCCATGATCAATCTATTTCAGCTCACTAATGCCTAGTAGGTCAATCTTTATACAGTCCATTTCATTTTTGACCACTTCCAAGTTTTCTTCATTCATACTTTGTACATTCCATGTTCTGATTATTAATGGATAGCACAACTCTTTGTGATGTGCCCTATATCAGCAAATGAACGTACCTAAAGTTTTACATCATTTGCATCATCATGATCATCTCTACTGAGAAGGCAACTCTTCCCCAGTCCTATGTTGAGTTCCTTCCAACATAAGGGGCTCATCCCCCAGCACTATAACTGACAGTATTCTGGTACTATTCATCATGTTTCAGTATTCAGAGGAGTCAGGGATTCGTGACAGATTAGTGAGAAAGGCTGCACAGACCTCTTCCAGTAATAACACAGTATATTGGACCAAACAGGTTCAAAGGACAGTCCTGGAACTCTGAACTTCATATAAAGAGGTAATTCATATAAAGAAGTATCAAGGATTTACTGCCTAGTGGGTTTGGAGTAAAGGCCAGAAAGGAGGTGTTTTCTGATTTGCAGTGGCCAGCAAGTACTGGCACAGTCATTTTGAACAAGAAGGAGCAGATACAAGGTCAAGAGAGCACTTCCATCACAGAGGTCTGACTGATCATCAGAGACAAAGGTGAGAACATTACTTTTTTGTCCTTTTATTTTACTCTGTCCATCTTCATTCTGGACACCAGAGAAGACAGCTGAGCATGTGGACACCACCCCACTCCATATGACCCCTGAGGAGGTTCTGCTGTGTACTCATAAGGTTCTGCACAGCAAGGATCATTGGGTGCAGAAATGAAGAACGGGCAACAGGAATAGATTAAAATGAGAGTGTCTTCCAAAACAGATCTGGCCAGCCATGGGCTGGTACTCACTTGGAGAAACACCTGAACAGGCTTGAGAGGAAGTGAGAGTGGTAAAAAAAAAAAAAAAAAAATAGGAGAAAAAGGCTCAAAATAAAACCTTGGGTTATATCACAAGATGCAACGGGAACATCTTGAAATTTCTCAGGTAGATTTGAGAGTGAGAAGTCAAAAAGATGTGCTAAAGTTTTAATCATATTTACTACATCATGGTTTTTTTTTTCTGATGGTTTTGGACTTTAGTGTCCATTCTGGTTTTTTGGTCCCCCTTTTATCTTGTTATCTTGCAGGGGCTCTTTCTCTCTTTGCCTTACCCAACAAGAGGCAGAAATTGCAGTCATACAGTCAAGCTATATGCTTTCACCATACTTATTCAACCTGTATGCTGAGCAAATAATCCGAGAAGCTAGGTTCTATGAAGAATAATGTGGCATCAGGATTGGAAGAAGACTCATTAACTACCTATGATATGCAGATGATACAATCTAGCTTGCTGAAAGTGAAGAGGACTTAAAATGTTTATTGATGAAGAGCAAAGAGCACAGCCTTCGATATGGATTATGTCTCAATGTAAAGAAATAAAGATAGGTCAGAAAACTGTGAATTAGGACCCCCAAATCTCCCATTATGAAGTGGTTTTAACAAGTTCATGGGGAAAAAACCCTATTATTTTTTAATTCCAGGCGTTTATGAATTTTTGAAACACCCTCATATAGTTAATCTAATTTATAAACTTAAGTGAGCAAATAAGTTGTTAGTCTAAAAGCGTTAGTACTTAATTTAGCCCTAGCATTATGGACAGCCATGCCATTTCAGGGGAAATAACTGTATTATGGTGATTTGTATTATAATAATGCCTCATATACATTTATCTCATATAAAACTAAAACTACTTGGTGGTGGTTATGTGTTGTGTAGTCAGTTCCAACTCATAACGACCTTATACAGGGTTTCCAAGGCTGTAAATCTTTACAGGAGCAGAAAACCTTGTCTTTCTCCCATGGAACAGCTGGTAGTTTTGAACTGCTGATCTTGCGGTTCACAGCCTGATTCGTAACCACTACATTACCAGAGCTCCTTAAAACTACTTGTTGTTGTTGTTCTTGTTGTTAGGTGCCATTGAATCGGTACCGACTCATAGCGACCTTATGTATAGCAGAATGAAACACTGCCTGATCCTGGGCCAACCTCACTACTGTTGTCACGCTTGAGTCCATTGATGCTGCCACTTGGCCAATCCATCTCGTTGGGGATCTTCCTTTTTTACTCTGACCCTGCACACCTTACCAAACATGACATCCTTCTCCAGCGACTGGTCCCTCCTGACAATATGTCCAAAGTATGAGAGATGAAGTTTGGCCATATTGGCCTCCAAGGAGCACTCTGGCTGCACTTCTTCCAAAACAGATCTTTTGGTTCTTTTGGTAGCCCATGGCACTTTCAATATTCTCCTCCAACACCATAACTTAAAAGCATCAAGTTTTCTACAGAAAAGATACAAAAGATGCTAAAGAAGTAAATTCAACAGGAAAATAATAGGATACGAGGATAAAGAGACATTTTGAAGTTGAAATGACTCAGAGGTTTCTTATTTGGATGAAAAGGACTATGTGGATTTTTTCATCTCTATTTAAAGTGTTGAAGAGCAAAGATGTCAGCTTGAGAACTAAGGTGCGCCTGACCCAAGCCATGGTATTTTCAATAACCTCATATGCTTGCGAAAGCTGGACAGTGAATAAGGAAGATTGTAGAAGAATTGAAGCCTTTGAGTTATGGCATTGGAGGAGAATATTGAAAGTGTAATGGGTTGCCAAAAGAACCAATAGATCCATTTTGGAAGATGTGCAGCCAGAGTGCTCCTTGGAAGCTAAGACGACCAAACTTCATCTCTCATACTTTGGACATATTGTCAGGAGTGACCAGTCACTGGAGAAGGATATCATGTTTGGTAATGTGGAGGGTCAGAAAAAAAAGAGGAAGACCCCCAACGAGATGGATTGGCCAAGTGGCAGCATCGATGGACTCAAGCGTGGCAATAGTAGTGAGGTTGGCCCAGTATTGGGCAGTGTTTTGTTCTGCCGTGCATAAGGTCGCTATGAGTCAGTACTGATTTGATTACACCTAACAACAACAACAATTTCTAAAATGACCACCCTTCTCTAAGCAGCAATAAGTGATGTAACTTTATCACTCACCTAGTCCACTGATACAGCATCCTACCTGTTTCCCTGAATTCACTTTTTTCTCCTTCAATCAAGCCCCTCAACAGCAGTTAGAGTAATTTTTCCAATTTACAAATTAAATTATTTCATGACACTGATTAAACAACTGAATACAGGACAACCTGGAATGGCACTTTCATATAAGCACTGTACTGTGAACTATAAGGTTGGCAGTTCAAAACCACCGTCCACTCCTTGGAAACCATACACAGGGTCACTATGTGTCAGAACTGACTTGATGGCAATTAAGAACCACAGCAATGACTTCACAGTGGTCTTAATAGAAAAATACTTAGTATACTGGTAGCATAATGGTTACAAATTGGGCTGTGAACCTCAGGGTCAGCTGTGCGAAACTACCAGCTGTTTCATGGGAGAAAGATGAGGCGTTCTGCTCCCGTAAAGATTTACAGCCTTGGAAACCCTGTACAAGGTTGCTATGAGTCAGAACCAACTCCATGGCACAAACATTAGAAAATCAAATGCCATCTTGTCCTCCTTTGCCTAGTCTATATCTACAACTTTTATTACTTCTTCAGATAGGCCAATCTTCTTTTCAGTTTCTCTAATATGCTGGGCTACCTCATGACATTTTCACATGTTGCAACTACTGTTTGGAAGTCATCCTCTATCTAATTAACTATTATCCATTGTTTTGATCTCAGTTTAATTAGCAACTCATCAAGAATGTCCTCCTTGCCTTCCCTCCACCCACCAAGAAAAGGTCCCTGTAACATATTCTCATAGCATATTGCACTTTCCCCTCTTAGCACTTATTCCAGTTTTTAATACCCTATTTGCATAATGATTTGATTAATGAGTGTCTTCCCTCTCTAAATAATGAACTCTATAAATGTAGGGACCATGATTGTTTTGTTCAACCTTTTATCCCCATGCATAGCCTATGGTCTGGCTCTCAGTGGGGCTTGATAAATTCTAATTGGTTCAATTCATGAATTGACTGCCAGAGGAGAAACTGTTTTCTTAGGAAACATGTTTTTTTATATATATTGGCCATAAGAAATCTGTAAGAGATTCAAGAGAAAAGGCTTAGCAGGCAGCTGAGAGACAGGTCTCTGTTATTCCAAGCGCACTCAATTGAGAGTCAAACTACAAGATGTTAAAACCCAGTTTACTTACTGGAGTCCGAGTATGGCACTGTTAGATAAGCACTGGACTGTTAACCACATGGTTGGCATTAAAAACCCATCAGTCACTTCATGGAAACCCTATCTTGGATTGCTATGAGTCAGAACTGACTTGACAGTGCTTATCAGCAGCAACAACAGTTACTTAGCATCTGTGTGACCCTAGACAAATTACATGCTTTGAACCTTAAGACTGGTGTTTCAAACTCCCCAGCCACTCCTTGGAAACCCTGTATAGGATCGCTATGAGTACGAACAGACATGACGGCATTTACCAACAACTAAATATTATTTTACTCTCTGTATAATGGGGGTAACAATAGCATCCTCCTAACGTTGTTGTTGTGTTCCTCTGAGTCAGTTACCCTATGTTCAACAGAACAAAACACAGATCAGTCCTGCACCATCCTCACAACCATTGCCATGTTCGAGCCCACTGCTGCAGCTACTGTGTCAATCCATTTCTTAAGGGTCTTATTATTTTCCACTGTCCTTCTAATTCATGAAGCATGATGACCTTCTCCAGAGGCTGGTCCTTCCTGATAACATGTACAAAGTATGTGAGATGAAGTGTCCCCGTTCCTGCTTCTAAAGAGCATTGTCTACCTCATGTTGTTGTTATGTGCCATGGAGTCAGTTCCAACTCATAGCAACCTTGTCCAGGGTTTCCGAGGCTGTAAATCTTTAAGGGAGCAGAACACCTCATCTTTCTCCCATGGACAGCTGGTAGTTTCTAACTGCTGACCTTGAGATTAGCAACTTGATTTGTAACCACTATGCTACCAGAGCTCCTTTGTCTGTCTACCTCATAGGATATCATTATAAGAACTAAGTGGGATTTTATATGTAAACTTGTTAGCCAAGGTTCAACCACATAGTAGTGTACATTGAATATTACCATTTTAAAACAAGCAAACATTTTAGTTGTCTGGACCACAAGGAAATGTTGAGGTTAAAAATAGATTTTCACATCATTCAGTATATTTAAAACAATGAGAGGAATGAGATTGCCTAGGGAGACAGTATAGAATGACAAAAGATCAGAAGAGAGAAAATGATGAAATGCCAAAAGAATCTGAGTTAGTGAAAAAATAAAAAAGGCATCAATCATGAAAATTAGAAAATGACAACAAAATTTTGACATAAAAGAATAAAGAAATTTGAAAATATTTTATTCAATTTTTAAGATAAATCCACTCTTTTAAGAGTTTGGCCTGAAAATGTCAGGGAGGCAATAACTTACCATAAAAGAAAATCAAACTATTTACTGAGCTCTCTAGAAATTATCTGCATTAGCATAAGAATATTCTTGTCAATGAGGCTCCATGAAGCTGATACTTTTTTTCTCATTATCATATCAGAAAATAGCCTCCTTGAACCTTTGAAGGGATAAACAGGATTAGGATGAACTGAAAGAAGCACTCATGGAGTCATGGCTAAGTGCTTGGTTGTTAACAGAAAGGTCAGTTGTTTGAACCCACCAGATGCTCAGCAAGAATAAGATGTGAAACACTACTTTCATAAAGACAGTCTTAGAAATGCTACAGGGCAATTCTACTATGTACTATGCCATCACTATGGGTCAGAATTGACTCCACAACAACATGTTACGATGAAATAACACATTTACATTGGAGAATGATTACTGAAATAATTTTATACTAAAAATGTGCAGGCTTACAACAGTCCCAGAATCCTTTGTGCATCTATGAATCTGGTTGCAGAGAATCAATTGACTTGCAGCAATTTTTTTATGATTGGAATATCAGCAACAAGAAGCAGCCTGATATATCTGTTTCATATCAAGTTAAATTCATTGTATGTTTATTCCTAACTCGAGGGAACTTAACAACAACAACAACCCTCTATTTGCTCTGATATTTCCAGATCCAGTGGAAAGCTAGAAATTGCAAACTTTTCTTATGATATCATTTATATTTTTTCTTCAAGAAAAATAAATGAATGATTCAAAGGTGACTGAGAAATTAATCTCTAAGGGGCCTACCAAGTAATGATGCCTTCTGTTACCATGACACATTAGGGATGATCTTGCAATCAAGAATAAGAACACTATGACTTTTCACATGACTTGCTTTCGGATGGTAAGCAAAATAATCAAGTCTCATAGTCAGAAAACATTTCTAATTAGATAGAAAAATGACAGTTGGCTTGTATTATGACATTTTTTCCACAAACAAATGACAACTACAATAATTTTACAAGCACAAAGAATATGACAATAACATGTTAGTGTGCTTCCAATTATCTAGTTAGATTGTAAGTGCTGAATAAGAGTTCCAAAGTGTACCAGCCCTGTATTTCCCAAGAATAATTAAAAGGACACTGTTGCTAAGTGCCATCGAGTCAGTTCCAACTCATAATGACCCTCAATATACATTATTCTGATTCACAATTAAGAATTACTAGACAATACTGTTCTACAGATTTCTCTTTGATTAGTTATTTCTTGAATTTACATTTTAGGTATGTAAATTTCGGAACAAATATAAACTATTAGTTGTGTTTTGATCTTTTCATGAGAATACCCAGTTTTGTTGGAGTACTGATATCAGTAAATGTGATTTGCATTGAATAGGTCATAAAAATTGCACTCAGTCAATAATTACTATACTAATTTAGATAAGTTATCATTAGCATAAATACCTGTAAAATGTTGTTTTATATGTTGTCAAGTAGGATTCAATTCACAGCAACCCCATGTAAACCAGAAAAATGTAGCTCTGCCTGGTCCTGCTCCTTCCTCACAGTTTATACTTGAGCCCATTGTTATTGCCACTGTGCCAAAGCCACTGTGAAAATGGGGATCTTCCTTATTTTTGTTCCTGGTGTGGCGCTGTAGGATAAGCACTGGACTGCAAGGTTAATTTAAACTGCAAGGTTGTGCTTCAGATCTTGCAGCCACTCCTTGGAAATCCTATTCAGGGTCACTATGAGTCGGAACCAATTCAACAGCACTTAAGAACAACACCACTAACACACATGATGTCCTTCTCCAGGAACTGGTCTCTTCTGAAAACATGTACATAGTATGAAAAATGAAGTCTTACCATCTCATTTCCAAGGAGCATTCTAGCTCTATTTCTTCCATTACAGATTTGTTTGTAGTATTATTAATATTATTTGCCACAACATTAATTTAAATGCATCACTTTTTTGCAGTTTTCCTTATTTAATGTCCTACTTTCACAAGTATAGGCAATTAAAAATGTCACGGGTTGAGTCACGTACACCTTAGTCTTTAAAGTGACATCTCTGCTTTTCAATAATTTAAAGATGTTATTTGCAATAGATTTGTTGAATGCACTGCATCATTGATTTCTTGACTGCTACTTTCATGGGTGGAGTCCTTGTGTGGCACTGTGGATTAATGCGCCAGACTGCAAAGCTGTTTGAACTGCAAGATCAGTGGTTCAGGCTCATCAGTTGCTCCTTGGAAACCCTATACATAGTCGCTATGGGTCAGAACTGACTCGACAGCACTTCACAACAATAATAACCTCCATGTTTAATGTATCAAATCTATTCTTCAGATGATCTCTAAATTCAGGTGGGATATATTCAAGGTCATATTTTGGCTCTTGTGGACTTGTTTTCATTTTTTTTAAGCTTCATTCTGAACGTGCATATGAGAAATTGATGGTCTGTTTCACAATCTGCCCCTCGCATTGTTTTAATTGATGAAATAGAGCTTTTCCATTGTCTCTTTCTACAGATGTAGTCAATTTGGTTTCTATGTATTTCTTCTGGTGAGGTCCATGTGTATGGTTGTCTCTTATGCTGTCTAAAGAAAGTGTTTGAAATGAACAAATCATTGATTTTGCAGAATTCTATCATGTGATCTCCTGCATCGTTTCTAACACCAAGGCCATATTTTCCAACTACTAATCTTTCCTCTTTGTTCCTATTCTTTGCATTCCAATCACCACTAATGATCAATACAGCTTGATTGCATGTTTAATCAATTTCAGATTGAAAAAGTTGGTAGAATTCTTCTCATTCATCCTTACTGACTTTAGTGGTTGGTGCATAAATTTGAATAATAGTGGTATTAACTGGTCTTCCCTGTAGGCACATGGATATTATGTTGTCACAGACCGTGTTGTACCTTATGACTAATCTGGTTATGTTCTTTTTGACAAGAAAGATAAAGTCAAATATTGCAACAATTGTGCAAAGATCTAGAGTCAGAAAACCAAAAAGGGAGAACATGCTCAGCATTTCTCAAGCTGGGGAAACTGAAGAAAAAATTCCAGCCTCGACTTTAGTTATTGAAGGATTCTCTGGGCAAATTATGGAATGATGCAGAAAGCATCAAAAGAAGATGGAAGGAATACACGGAGTCACTGTACCAAAAGGAAATGGTTGATGTTCAACCATTTCAAGAGCCAATGACACTGAAGGAAGAAGTCCAAGGTGCATTGAAGGAATTGGCAAAGAACAAGACACCAGGAATTCATGGAATAAACATTGAAATCCTTCAAGAAAGTGAGGCA
>NW_006408843.1:1015368-1017266 GCF_000296735.1 Chrysochloris asiatica
CATCAATGGGTTCAAGCGTGGCAATAATTGTGATGGTAGTGTTTCATTCTGTTGTAATAGGGTCGCTAGCATAATGGTTACAAATCGGGCTGTGAACCTTAAGGTTAGCAGTTCGAAACTACCATCTGTTCTATGGTAGAAAGATGAGGCTTTTTGTTCCTGTAATGAGTTACAGCCTCAGAAACCCTATACAGGGTCACTATGAGTCAGAATTGATTCCATGGCACATGACAACAACAAGTATATTCTTGTTCTTTTTGAATGACTGCCTCTTATTTTATGTACAGATTCATCAGGAGCACAATTAAGAAGTGTTGTGGAATACCTACTCTTTGCAATGTTATCCATACTTTATTATTATCCACATAGTCAAATGCCTTTGTAAATATCATTCTTGTATTCTCTGCTTTCAGCGAAGATCCATCTGATATCAGCAATGATATTGCTTATTTCATGGTCACTTCTGAATCTGGCTTGGATTTCTGCTGCAATAATTTTTTAATTATGTTTAGCAAAATTTTACTTGCATGTGATATTAATGGTATTATTTGATGATTCCCTTATTTCATTGGTCCATCTTTCTTTGAAACCAGCAAAAATATGGATCCCATCCAAAAGTTTACCATACTGTGGTAATTTGTGTATTGCTGTAATGCTAGAAACTGTGCCATTAATATTTTATATATCAGCAGAGTCACTCATGATGGACAGACTAGGAAGAAAAAAAGGAAGGCCACTACTGAAATATTGTTGTTGTTGTTGTTGTTGTTAAGTGTCGTCGAGTCAGTTCTGACCCATAGCGACCCTGAACAGGGTTTCCAAGGCTGTAAATCTTTACGGGAACAGAAAGCCTCATCTTTTTCCCGCGAAGCCCACTGAAAATGTTACCAATATTAGCAGATCATTATGTAGTACAGTACCAGAAGATAAGCCCCTCAGGTTGGAAGACAATCACACTATGATTGGGGAAAAGCTGCCTCCTCAAAGTAGAGCTGACCTTAATGCTATGGATGGAGGAGTTTTAGGGACTTTCATTTGCTAATAGACACAACTCAAAATGAAAAGAAACAACTGCAAACATTCACTAATAATCAGAATGTTTTGAATATAGAATATTTTGGAATCTAGGGAAATTGGAAGTCATCAAAATTGAAACGAAGTGCATAAAGATCATTATACTAGGCATTGGTAAGCTGAAATGGACTAGTATTTATGGAGTCCTGGTGTGGCAGTGTAAAATAAACTCTGGACTACAAAGTCAGTTTGACCCACATAGTCGGCAGTTCTCACCAGTCACTCCTTGGAAACACTATACAGGGTTGCAATGAGTCAGAACCAACTTGACAACACTTAATAACAATAAAAACAAAAATACAGGTCATTTTTAATCAGACAATCATATGATTTACTATGCTGTGAATGACAAATTCAGATGGGTTGGTGTCACATTCTTCATCAGAATGAAGATTTCAAGACCTATCTTGAGGTACAATGTTGTCTTTAGTCATCCAATATTCATAGACCTTTGAATATCACTACTGGAAGGGTAGTGGTTTGAGTCAGGCTGCTAACCTCAAGGTCAGTAGTTAGAAACTACAAGCCATTTCATGGCAGAAAGATGAGGCAAAGATGAAGCTTTGTGTTCCCATAAAGGTTTACAGTCTCATAAACAATATTCAGGGTCACTATGAGTCAGAACCAACTCCACAGCACACCTCAACCACCACCACCACAGCTGTTCAAATTTGCACACTAACCACTAAAATCAATTATTATGAATTTGAAGAATTCTACCAGCTTCTTCTATTGAATGATGCAGAATGCATCAAGAAAAGATGGAAGGAATACACAGAGTCATTGTACCAGAAGGAAATGGTTAATGTTCAACCATTTCAAGA
>NW_006408843.1:1018746-1020025 GCF_000296735.1 Chrysochloris asiatica
GATCGAACATTGTTTCGTTCTGCTGTGCATGGAGTCGCTATGAGTCGGTTCCGACTCGATGGCACCTGACAACAACAACAACAACAACCAGCTTCTTCAGTTTGAAATTGATCACATATGCAACAACACTCATTGATAATTACTAGTGGTTGGAATACAAAAGTTGGAAACAAAGAGAAAGGATAGGTGCTAGAAAATATTGTCTTGGTGATAGAACCAATGCTGGAGATAATATGATAAAATTTTGCAAAACCAGTGCCATATTCATTGCAAATAACTTTTCAACAGCATAAAGAACAACCATATACATGGATCTCATCACATAGTGATACATCTCTATGTCTCCTGGATCTAAGAGGTTCTCAACACAGAAACCAAGGTTCCAAAGAATCCATTTCACTTCAGATTTTTTTTCTTTATAGTAGTAAAATCCCTTCAATGGCTGTGGGATTAATATTTTAAAAATCCGCCCTCCCACCAGAGCACAAACTGACCAATCACCTCAACAAGCCACTGGATTCTTATTTGCACAGTAAACCAAATTCTTTTGCCTGGGAAATTGTAGCTGATTAAATCATCTAGGCAGAACTCAAAATGCAGAAACAGAATGTCCATATATGAAGAAAAACTATATTGTATTATGGATTATCTTTTGGGGGTGAAGGAAATATTCTGTAATTAGATAATGGTGATGATTATACAACAAAGTGTATATATCAAAAAACTCCTGAAGCATACACTTTAAAATAATGAAACATATGTTATGCAAATTATATCTTAATTTAAGAAAATTAGAGCTGTTCTAGAATATGTTTCTAGGCCACGGTGTTGTTGTTGTTGTTAGGTGCCATCGAGTCGTTACCGACTCATAGCGACCCTATGCACAGCAGAGCAAAACACTGCCAACCTCACTATTGTTGCCATGCTTGAGTCCATCAATGCTGCTACTTGACCAACCCATCTCATTGGAGGTCTTCCTCTTTTTCTCTGACCTTCCACATTATGAAACATGATATCCTTCTCCAGTGACTGGTCCCTCCTGACAATATGTCTGAAGTATGAGAGATGAAGTTTGGCCATCCTGGCCTCCAAGAGGTACTATAGCTACAATTCTTCCTACACATATCTGTTGGTTCTTTTGGCAGACCATGGCACTTTCAACAGTCTCCTTCAACACCATAACTCAAGTTCATAAATTCTTCTATGGTCTTCTTTATTTACTGTCCAGCTTTTGTATGCATATGAGGTTATTGAAAATACCATGGCTTGGGTCAGGCAC
>NW_006408843.1:1020853-1022951 GCF_000296735.1 Chrysochloris asiatica
ATTTCTGCATTCTGTTGGTTCGCCTCTCTTTGGAATGGGCACAAATATGGATCTCTTCCAATCAGTCGGCCAGATAGTTATCTTCCAAATTTCTTGGCAGAAATGAGTGAGTGCCTCCTGTGTCGCCTCACTTTCTTGAAAGATTTTGATTTTTATTCCATCAATTCCAGGTGCCTTGTTCTTTGCCAGTTCCTTCAATGCACCTTGAACTTCCTCCCTAAGTATCACTGGCTCTTGATCATATGCTACTTCTTGAAACGGTTGAACATCAACCATTTCCTTTTGGCACAGTGACTCTGTGTATTCCTTCCATCTTCTCTTGATGCTTTCTGCATCATTCAATAATTTGTCTGTAGAATCTTTCAAATAATGAAAGTTGAGGCTTGAATTTTTTCTTCAGTTCCCCCAGCTTGAGAAATGCTGAAAGTGTTCTTCCCTTTTGGTTTTCTAATTCAAGTTATTTGCACATTTTGTTGTAATATTTGGCTTTATCTTCTCAAGCTGACCTTTGAAATTTTCTCTTCAGCTCTTGGACCACCTCATTTATTCCATTTGCTTTAGCATCTCTATGCTAGAGAGCAAGTTTCAGGGTCTCTTCTGACATCCATGTTCATCTTTTTCTTCTTTCTTGTCTTCTCAATGACTGTTTGCTTTCTTCATGTATGATGTTCTTGATGTCATCCCACAACTCTTCTGGTCTTCTGTCTTTAGTGTTTTGTGTATCAAATCTGTTCTTCAGATGATCTCTAAATTCAGGTAGGATGTATTCAAGGTCATATTTTGGCTCTCGTGGACTTGTTTTCCTTTTCTTCAGCTTCAGTTTGAATTTGCATATGAGTAATTGATGGTTTGTTCCACAGTCTGGAACAGTCTAGGACACAGTGACCAGAAATTTTTATCTGAAAGCTGCACCTAATATTTCTTTGGGTTCTCATTCCCTTTAGTTACTAATAGCTTTTTTACTTAGATCCATTTTATGCATTTAAGTACAAACTGTAACCTGGAGTAATTTATGAATATTACATATCCCTAAATACCATACTTCAGAACTCAGCAAACATGTCTAGTATACTGTGATCATTGACTTAAAAATAAAGATAAATGGTAGAAACAATTTTACCTTAAGCGCTACAGCAAATCATCTGGGCACAACCAATGCAAATTCCTTTCTATTCAGACACACTTTGGGAAGAAATAAGTTTGTTCAGAGAAGACAGAGAGGAGAAAAGGAGAATTATTTCAGAATTTAGGTACTTACTTTTGATACAATCTTTGAAAGCCTGCTACCAACAAAGTGTTGAGAGCAAAGAATATGTTTCTACCCCCCAGAAACCTAGAATCCAGACTAGTTAGATTTGTGGAGTTATGCCTGTCACATAAATTTACATTTCACCTGGTTCCTTATTTCATCAGCAAGCAAATATCTGTCCTTAAGCAACTTACTGGAAGCTGTAGTCTTAAGACCAAGTTATTTCTTCTTTGTAGGTTTCTGTTCTGCTTCTTTAATTATCAGCAATACTGACCTGATTAGGTGACCAGGACTAAGTCTTAATGAGATAATCATGATTGTTTACTTATAATAGGAAATCAAGGATTCTGGCAGGGACCAGAAGGAATGAGGGCAGGAGGGCAAGGTTAAAATGTTGGCTTCCAGAAATGATTTAGAAACCAATACCTTCACTGGAAAAGCAAACTCCAATAGTAATCTTCACAAAGGCATAAAGCATGAAGGGAAAATGCAATGAATAAGGGGTACTGGGAAGAAAAGTACTTGGTAAAACTTTGCTTGTGGCATGGGATTTTAGTTTATGAAACTCCTTCCAACATTCTAACCAATATTTCCTTTAATTAAAGATTGTGATGTTTGTTTTAATATATATATCGAGAGAGGGAGCTCTGGTAGCATAGTGGTTACAAATTGGGCTGCTAAGCTCAAGGTCGGCAGTTCAAAACTACTAGCAATTTCACGGAAGAAAGATGAGGCATTCTGCTACCGTAAAGTTTTACAGCCTCAGAAACCCTGTGCAGAGTCACTATGAGCCGTAACTGACTCCACGGTACTTAAAAACAACAACAACAAAAACAAATATACATATAT
>NW_006408843.1:1023701-1025911 GCF_000296735.1 Chrysochloris asiatica
GAAAGTGAAGAGGACTTAAAACATTTACTGATGAAGATCAAAGAACACAGCCTTCGATATGGATTACATCTCAATGTCAAGAAAACAAAAATCCTTACCACTTGACCAATAAACAAAGGTCTTATCAACGGAGAAAAGATTGAAGTTGTAAAGGACTTCATTCTTCTTGGATCAACTATCAACACTCATGGAAACAAACAACAGTCAAGAAATCAAACAATGTATTGCATTAGGCAAATCTGCTGCCCAAGACCTTTTTAAAGTGTTGAAGAGCAAAGATGTCAGCTTGAGAACTAAGGTGCGCCTGACCCAAGCCATGGTATTTTCAGTAATCTCATATACATGCGAAAGCTGGAAAGTGAATAGGGAAGACCATAGAAGAATTTATGCCTTTTAATTATGATATTGGAGGAGAATACTAAAAGTGCCATGGGTTGCCAAAATAACCCATAGATCTGTTTTGGAAGAAGTGCAGCCAGAGTGCTTCTTAGAGACCAAGATGGCCAAACTTCGTCTCTCATATTTGGACATATTGTCAGGAGAGACCAGTCGCTGGAGAAGAATATCATGTTTGGTAAGACGGAGAGTCAGAGAAAAAGAGGAATACCCAAAAAGAAATGGACTGGTCAGGTGGCAATATCAATGGACTAAAGTGTGGCAACAGTAGTGAGTTTGGCTCAGGATTGGACATTGTTTCGTTCTGCTGTGCATAAGGTCTCTATCACCTAACAACAACAACAACAAATATATATATGTATTTGCAGTACAAACAGCTTTGCAGTCTGGCACATTAACCCACAGTGCCACACCAGGACTATGGGTTAATATGCTGAACTGCAAAGTCGGTTTGAACCACAAGGTAGGAGCTTCAAGCTCACCAGCTTCTCTTTGGAAACCCTAAAGGGTTGCTATGGGTCAGAACTAACTCGACAGCACTCTACAACAACAACATATATATAATTTCTCACTGGGCATGTTGCAAGGACATGACATTTGCATCATAGTCAATGAAGAAATACATAGAAAATTTAATTTCTTAATATTTTTCTAAACAATGTCTTTCTCCTGAGCCCTAGTCATTGCTTAGCAGCAAAAAATAAATGCAATGTCCAGTTAAATTTAATGCTTAATAAAATTCAATAGTTTATACATCTTTCTTTAATGTAATGTATAGATGTTGGAGAAAGAAGTGTGTGGCTTATAATTCCTTAAAGTGGGAGTCCCCATGGATTTGCTGACCTCCACTGGACTGGTACCCAGCAATATGCCCCTTAAGCTCATATTCAGTAGATAGTGCTAATGGTGATGATGGTCCTCATTGTGTACAATGGCGTTGGTTCAGACTCATAGTGACCATGCATACGGTGTTGAGGATGTAAATGTTAATGGTAGCACAAAGCCTCGTCTTTCTCCTGCAGAGCACCTGGTAGATTTGAACTGCTGATCTTGCAGCTAGCAGCCCAACTTATAACCCACTAGCCTGTCAGCACTAGCCTGTCAGGTTTCCTTAGTGATAATGTTTGTTGTGTTCCTAGGTAACTTCGAGTCTGTTCTAACTCATAGCGACCATACATACAACAGAACAAAATAATGCTCGGTCCTGTGACAACATCACAATTGTTGTTAAGTTTGAACTCATTGCTGCTGACACTGCCAATCCATCTCATTGGGAATCTTCCTCTTTTTCACTGACACTCTACTTTACCAAGCATGGTATCCTTCTCCAGGAACTGAACGCTCCTGATAATATGTATCAAGTATAAGAGATGAAGTCTCTCTATACTGACTTCTAAGAAGCTTTCTGCTGTACATCCAACACAGATTTGTTTGTTATTCTAGCAGTCCATGATATTTTTAATATTCATCTCCAACACCATTAACTCAAATGCATTAATTCTTCTATTGTATTCATTGCCTACCTTTCACAAGCATATAAGGTGATTGAAAATACCAAGGTTTGGGTCAGGCACGCTTTAGTCCTCAAACAGACTTCTAGCTCTTGAACACTTTAAAGAGGTCTTCTGCAGCAGAATTGCCTAATGCAATAAGTTGTTTGATTTCTTGAATGCTGCTTCCAGTAGTGTTGATAGTTGTTGTTGTTGTCAAGTACCATCGAGTCAGAACCAACTCATAGCGACCCCATGCACAGCAGAACGAAACAATGTCCGATCCAGGGCCAACCTCACTACTGCTGCCATACTTGATGCCAT
>NW_006408843.1:1027480-1037929 GCF_000296735.1 Chrysochloris asiatica
TGCTATTTCTTGGTCCAATGGTGAGGACACTTTCTTTATACTGAGGTGTAAACCATACTGAAAGCTAGGGACTGTGATCTTCATAAGTAAGCATTTCAAGTCCTCTTCGCTTTCAACAATCAAGGTTTTCAACAATCAAAATTTCTAAAATTTTGATGAGTCTTCTTTCAAACCTGAGGCGATGTTCTTCTTCATATAATCCAGTTTCTCAAAATACTTGTTCAACATACAGACTGAATAAGTATGGTGAAATAATACAATCCTAGCACACACGTTTCCTGATTTTAAACTATTCAGTGCTCACCTTTTCTATTTGAACAACTGCCTCTTGGTCTATATACAGGTTTCTCATAAGCACAATTAAGTGTTCTGGGATATTCATTTTTTTTTGCAATGCTGTTGATTGCCTGTCAGGATCCACACAGTCAAAAGTCTTTCCATAATCAATAAAGCATCAGTAAACACCTTTCTGGTATTGTCTGCTTTCAGTCAACATCCTTCTGATGTTAGCAATATCACTCGTTCCACACCCTCATCTGAATCGGCTTGAACGTCTTCCAGTTCCCTGCCAACATACTGCTGCAATTATTTTTTAATTATCTTCAGCAAAGTTTACTTGCAGGTGAACTTGATGATATCATCTGATGATTTCTGCATTGTGTTGGGTCACCTCTATTTGGAATAGGCACAAATATGGGTCTTTCCAATCAGGTGGCTAATTTTCTTGGCATAGATGAGTGAGTGCCTCCAGTGATGCATCCATTTGTTAAAATATTTTAATTCATATTCCATCATTTCCCAGAACCTCGTCCTTTGCCAAGGCCTTCAGAGTACCTTGAACTTCTTTCTTCACTACTTTTGGTTCCTGATCATATGCTACCCTCTTGAAATAGGCCATCATTGACCATTTCTTTGTGGTACCATGATTCAGTGTAGTCCTTCCAACTCCTTTTGATATTTTCTTAATATTTTGTCCATATAATCCTTCAATGGAGTCCTGGTGTGGTGCTTTGGGCTAATGTGTCAGACTGCAAAGGTCTGACTGCAAGATTGGTGCTTCAAGCTCACCAGCTGCTCCTTGGAAACTCTATACAGGGTCTCTATGGGTTGGAATCAACTTGATGGCCCTTAACAACAACAACAATACTTAAGTATTGCAAGTCAAAGCTTGAATTTTGTTTTCAATTTGTATTTCATCAATTGCCGGAGTTTTGTCCTTTGCCAATGCCTTCTGTACATATTGGACTTCTTCCTTCATTACCGTTGGGTCCTGATCATATGATAACCTCTTGAAATGGTTGAACATCTACCATTTCTTCTTAGTTCTGTGACTGTGTATTCCTTACATTATATTTTGATGCTTTCTGCATCATTCAATACTTTGTGTATAGGTTACTTAGATTTTTTTTTTTTTTTAATTCTTTCAACTTTAAATACTTGGAGCACGCTTTTCTCTTTGGGTTTTCTAAATCCAGGTGTTTGAAATTTTCATTATAATATTTGATTTTGCCTTCTCAAGCTGACCTTTGAAAATTTCTGTTCAGCATTTTTGCCTCCTCATTTCTTTCATTTGCTTTAGCATCTCTACACTGGAGAGTAAATTTCAGAGTCTCTTCTAACATCCATGTCTGTCTTTTCCTTCTTTCTTATCTTCTTAATGACCTTAAGCTTTCTTCCTGTATGATGTTCTTGATGTCATCTAATAATTCTTCTGATCTTCAGTCAGTAGTGTCTAATACATCCAATCATTTCTTGAAATGATTTCTGAATTCAGGTGGTATATGTCCAAGGTCACATTTTGACCTTCATTGACTTATTTTAGTTTTCTTCAGCTTTAGCCTAAAGTTGAATATGAGCAATTTATGGTCTGCTTCACATTCTGCTTCTGGCCTTGTTTGGGCTGATGATATGGGACTTTTCCCCATCTTTTTCCACAAATCTAGTCAATTTGATTTCTTTGTACTCTATCTGGTGATGTCCAAGTGTATAAATTTCTTTCACATTGTTTAAAAATGTATTTGCGATGAAGATATCACTGATCTTGCAAAATTCTGTCATTCATACTCCAGCATAATTTCTATCACAAAGCCATATTTTCCAACTACTAACCTTTCCTCTTTTTTTCCAACTTTTGCATTCCAATTACCAGTAATTCTCAATACATCTTGATTGCATGTTTGATCATCTTTAGACTAGCAAAGTTGATTTTGTTGTTAAGTGCTGTTGAGTCAAGTTCCAACTCATAGTGACCCTGTATAGAGTTTCTGAAGGCAACTATTGAGTTTGAACTGCTGACCTTGTTGTTAGCAGTCCAGTGCTTATTCTACAGCACCACATCAGAAGTTGGTAGAATTTTTTAATTTCATCATTGTTGACTTTAGCAGTAGGTGAGTAAATTTGAATAACAGTGGTGTTAACCTGTCTTCCTTGTAGGCTTATGGATATTATGCTGTCCTAGACAGCAGTATACTTCAAAGTAGATCTTGAAATGTTCTTTGATGGTTAATGCAATGACATTCTTCTTCAGTTTGTTATTCTTGGCATAGTAAAGCATTGTTAGATCTAAAACGATCAATACCTGTCCAATTCAGCTCACTACTGTTAAGTGCCGTCAAGTTGGTTACGACCCTTAGCAACCCTGTATAGGGTTTCCAAGGAGTGACTGGTGAGCTTGAACTGCTGGCCTTATGGTTCAAATCCACTTTGTAGTTCAGTGCATTAACCCACAGAGCCACACCAGGACTCCTAATGTCTAATATATTGATCTTTATATGTTCCATCTAATTTTTGACAACTTCCAATTTTTCTAGATTTATGCTTATATATTACATGTTCTGATCATGTTTTTCCTCATTTTGTGTTGTACCAATCAGCAAATGAAGGTCACAAAAGCTTTACTCCATTCATGTCATTATGTTCAACTCTACTTTCAGGAGGTAGCTCTTCCCCAGTCATATTTTGAGTACCTTACAACCTGAGGGAGTCATTTTCCAACACTGACAATATAGCTGACAATATTCTGGTGCTATAAAAAAATGTGTTAATATTCAATATTCTGGTGCTATCTGAAAGTGTTCCACTGTGATTTTTAATGTCTTATGTGGCTAAACATCTTGACGTAGTCGGCTTCTTCTTCTTCCTATTCTGTCTTAGATTGGAAGCTCAGTTCAAATCTGTCCACCAAGGTTGACCATGCTGGTATTTAAAAATACCTGTGGAATATCTTCTAGCATCACAACAACACACAAGCCACCATACTATATATAACAAACTACAGATGAGAAGTGGCTATATGCAAATTTGTGGGCAAAATAACTCAGGTAAGGAAGAGACATTTTGGGAGTTCCTGGGCACAGGAACCCAATGTACTGCAATCCTAAAAGCAGTCAATTCAACACTGAAAGGGCCTAAAGTCAGACTAGGGGGATATGGGAATGCAATGATCGATGGGACTAAGGTGAAGGTTAGGATGAGAAAATAGGAAGATTTAAACAGATCTTATATGAAGTATTTGCATCTCCTTTACCCAAATGTATTATTGGTATAGATGTTATTTCTAATTGTGGAATACTCCCTCTACCTGGTATTCTAAAGTGTGAGGCATATAAGTCTGACCTTGTTGTTTTTGTATTAATTTGACATGCTAAACGGGACCCTACTCCACTCATATTGTTCATTTAAAACACTATATGATACTTGAAGGACAAAGGAGATTATTTCTTTGATTAAAGACATGCTAAAGACTGGTAGCATAGTGGTTATGAATTGGGCTGTGAACATCAAGGTCACCAGTTCAAAACTACCAGCTGTTCGGCAGGAGAAAGATGAGGCTTTTTGCTCCTGTAAAGATTTACAGCCTCAGAAACCCTGTGCGAGTTCGCTATGAGTTGGAACCGGCTCCACGACACATAACCACCATAACCACCAAAGACTGGTATCAAATAATTTTCTCTATAACAGTCCTGTATGACCCATGAAAAAGGAAAATGGGTCATGGAGGTTGACAGTAGACTATCGAAGACTAAATAAAGTGATGCCATTTGTGACTTCAGCTGTTCCAGACATGTTACCTATGGTGCAGAAAATACAGCAGTCTAAAGAAGAATTGTACTCAATTATTGAACTTGTAAATGCCTTTTTCTCTATGAAAAACTCAGAAAAGAGTCAGTTGAAGTTTGTTTTCACATGGGAAGGATCCCAATACGCTTTAAGTATTTTGCCACAGCATTACTTGAATTCACTGGGTTACTTTCATAATGTGTTTGAATTCACTGGCTTATTGTCATAGTATGATTCAAAGAGACCTGAAATTGGTGCAGATCTCAAGTGCACTGATATATTACACTGATGGAGTTCTGGTGTAGCACTGTGGGTTAATGTACTGGACTGCAAAGTTAGCTTGAAACGTAAGGTTGGCAGTTCAAGTTCACCAGCCACTCCTCAGAAACCCTATACAGGGTTACTATGGGTTGGAACTGACTCAATGACATTTAACAATAACATCAACAAATATTATGTAAAATAAAACATGGAAATACAGGCTAGGGCAGATTTCAAAATAATGGCAGTCCACATTATCAACAGAATGATCTTAGTAAATCCAGCAAAAATCGAGGGCCATGCTCAAACGTTGAGATTCGTTTTATTTTGTTTTGTTTTTAACTTTTATTTTGAATTAATTAAAGGTTTGCAGAGCAGATAAATCAGTTTTACATTCAACAAACTACACACTTCATTCATCTCAATGATTGCAATTCCCTCAGGCAACAACAGTTACCTGCCTCTGACCAGTTTCCCATTTCCATTCCCATCCTTCTTCATCTTTAATTTGGATTAATGCTGCCCTTTTTATTTTGAATGGTTGACCATTCTATGATGTGTGTACCTCACTAGTGCTGTTATTCATTCGTACACCTATTGGTTGGCTGAAAATTGAGCCACAGGGGTATGTTCAGTTCCAGACCAAGGATCATAGGTTTCGGGTTCCATCAGTCTGTATCTGAACAGGAACCCTGACATTTTTTAAAAAGTTTTTATTGTGAACTGAGTTATAGTTTACATGTGAGAACATAGGCTTTACACCATCATTTCATTACAGTGATTACAATCTCCTCAGTGCATCATCATTCAACAGTATTTACTTCCATTCCGTTTTATTGTGGGGTTTTGTTTGTTTGTTTGTTTGTTTGTTTGTTTTGGGGGGGATGTACACAGAAACACTCAGGAATATATAATCATTTAAACAAACAGAGGGCACATTCTACAAGCCTGCCTCCTGGCCACCAGCACCCAGTCCCTCTCTTTCCATGAGTCCAGAGTCCTCAGCTGCTCCTTCTCTCCATGTCCTCCATCTCGGGTGCCACTGCTTCTCTGTATAGGATCTCACACTCTGCTTGTGCTCTTCTCACTTGCTGGTCCTAGGGTCCTCTGTTTCTGGACTGTAAGATTAACTACTCCCTCATTTTTGTTACAAAACTTCTACCTTTACAGTTGTGACAGTCACAATTTGTCATGGCAACAATTTCTCACTATTGAATCATAAGAATCTTATCCCCATATCTTTTTAACAGACCTGTCTAGACAAGATGAAAACTATTCAGTGGTGACTCTACCTTCCCCAATACACTCTTAAACTAAACTCCCTCTTGAAAACTTGTAAACCAGTCACTATGAGCCTTTATCACCCCTCATTTTAGGTATCCAGTGTCTAAGTTGCCCATCCCAACTACCCTATATACAGAAGGGACAGCATTGATACTTGATGTGGAGACTCCTTCCCTATCTGTTGATATTTTTAGCTACTACATCCATAAGTATAGGTCAAATTCATCAAATTGTAACAATTTACACTTGTTTCCTTTATCAAAAAAATTTTGTTTTATTTTCCTCTCAAGTTCTGATTATCAAGCCATCGAGGCTAGGTCAATGGATACTATCTGCACGTTTGGGCATTCTTGTGTGGTTCCCCTCACTTCATTTCAGCTGGATGCTTCATTTGCAGTTCTAGCCTCCATAGCTATGTCATTGTCCATGGACTCAGGTGTCCCCAGATCTCACCACACTTCGGACCAACCAGCCCTTCCTCTTCTCTCTCTTAACTCCAGGTCAATAGGAGTCTATGGAATGTGGTTGAACTCAGCCCATTTCTTCATTGCTGCCTTTCCCCCTTTTCCACTCACCAGTAGGCCAATGTGGTCGCCAACAAGCTTACATACCTGCTCATGTGTTCCCTTTGAGTTTCAGTCTTGGAGTGGGGTTTGTCCTGAAGGGATTTGATTGCTTGCCTAAATGGCTTCCCAGCAAACAACTTGCTTGTTCTTGCAGTAGCCAATCATACTGCCATTTTTGTTTTGGGTTTTTCTTGCTGATCTTTCTTTGAAGATGTATCTTGTATTGCTCTAGCTGTTTCGTGCTGGTCTGCTTGTCCTTTCTAGTGAGAATGTCCCACCTCAGAAGGTTCTGGATGGGAGGCAGAATCTCACCTAAGGTCCTCTACACTGCAAAGACTCTGCAAGAGGACTATTTCACTGGGAAAGTTCTAGAACCCCTTTTAGGTATTCCAACCAGGTATAGGCTGAAGACAGGCTTACAAGCTTTCTGTAATCAAGTCTCCCAACATTTTTTTCTAGCCCACTCAAGTGTCTATTTTACAATAGCAAACATTGAGATTGTTGAGAATAACTTGAACTAGGGCCACACATGACATTCTGCAATGAGTTAGGCCAAACATTTTATGGAGAAAACTGTTCCATGTAAAGATAGAGGTAAATGAAAGTGCAAGTAGTTGCTTCGATGGCAGCTGCAAATGGCTACATACAAATAAATAAAACAAGTTTATATGACAATGTCAAAACACAGTTCAGGATGTAGGCAAGATCTGGGTCACATGGGCATTATCTGCTGTGTGTCCTATTTAAGAACTGAGGGACATCTGAAAGGTTGTAAGCAGAAGACAAATTGACATTTTAGAAAAATCATTCCAAAACCATATAAAAATGAATGTGCTCTTGTTAGGTGCCATTGAATCCGTTCTAACTCATAGGACCCTATGCAGAACAGAATCAAACACTGCCCAGCCTTGTAAGGTCCTTACAGAATCAAACACTGCCCAGCCTTGTAAGGTCCTTACAGAATAAAACACTGCCCAGCCTTGTAAGGTCCTTACAGAATAAAACACTGCCCAGCCTTGTAAGGTCCTTACAATTGATGAACCCATTGCTGCTGCCTCTGTGTCAGTCCATCTCTTTGTGTGTGTGGGGGGGGGGGGGGAAGAGGGGGGTCTTCTCCTTTTTGTTGACAATCCACTTTATCAAATATGATGCCCTTCTACAGGAACTGGTTGCTCCTGACAGCATGTCCGATGAATGAGAGACAAAGTCTCATCATCCTGGCTTCTAAAAGAGCATTCAGGCTGTATTCCTTCCATACATGAATTGTTGTTGCTGTTAAGTGCCGTCAAGTTGGTTCCTATTCATAGCAACCTTGTGTAGGATTTTCAAGGGGCAGCTGGTGAGCCTGAACCACTAATCTTGCTGTCCAAACCAACATTGCAGTCTAGTGCATTAACCCACACCACCACATCAGGACTCTTGGCAATTAAATAGAATATTGTTACAGTGATCTAATTTAGAAAGAATAAAGATATAAACTATTTCAGTGGCAAAGAGATAGATTTGAAAACTATTAAGATGGCAGAATGAATGCTTTGGTAATTAATGAATTATGTATGATTAGAAAGAGGGAAAAAGATGAGATGTTTCTAATAGCTTGAGGGGAACAAGTTTGAGAAGGGAAGATGATGATTATTCCTAATTTGTTATCAATTTTTAATCTGTCCAATACCTTACTGAAACTAGCATCAATGAAATAGCACCTTGAAATGGAGGAAAGAATGAAGAGAAATGATAGATTGAAATGCTAGACAGAGGAGGCCAATATGTCTCAGAGAATCTTGGACCCCTCAACTTCTCTCGCTCGTTTATCATATATATCCACAAGATCCCATTGATCTGCGCTCATCACAAGGCCCATCATGATTTTAAGTCCTCTGTATTCAGACTTCTGTCTTTTATTTTTGCCAGCTGATATTTAGAGAAAAAGTTTTACCCTTGTATCCAAAGAAAGAATACAACAGTTTTGTACCTTTAACATATCACTCAATATCCACTCCAAACATCCATACACATGCATACAGAGAAATATCTTTTAAAATTCTCTACTTTCACTAAGGGAAGATGTATACAACAAACAAAAAACTCACTATACATAGAATGCTTATTAATATATATTTACAATAGCTATTTAGGATATAATTCATAATTTTGGTCAATGTCATTTACACTATGATTTCTTGAGAGATTCACTTTAGATCAAATGGTGCAAAACTGTTATTTTTCTTAATATGCAAAATATATGTAGCTTGGCTCTCCTGTAGCTACTAATCTGCCTGACCTTTTCCTGAAGTCATATGCACTTGCATTTATGCAGCATGCAGCCTTCTCCCTCACCATCCCCAACCCTATTTGCACAAACTAAAGTGAGTTCCTTTTTCTTTATAAATTCAATAGATGTAGTCATTACTGGACAACACGTCTATTCCATTTGTGAAGATCAGGGACCCACTTTAGTTATTGCAGGTATAAACTGGATCTTATTAATAACATTCTCAGCAAGAGGTTTGCTTTGTTTTTGCTTCTCTTTTCCATGTCTTCACTCCCCAATTTTAAGTTTATTACTGGTTCCATACATCTCTATCATCTTCTCACTAAAACCCAACTTAACCCCCCATTTTCTGTTGTTGTTAAGTGCCATTGAGTCATTTCTGACTCATAGCGACCATGTATAGGGTTTCTGAGGGGCAGTTGGTGGGTTTGAACAGCTGACCTTATGGTTCACCATCCAGTACTGATCCTACAGTGCTACACCAGGAGTCCTAAGCTCCCTTTGTTGTTGGTAAGTGCCATCAAATCGGTTCCAACTCATAGCCACCCTCTATGTGGTTTATAAGGAGCAACTGGCAAGTTTGAACCACCAACCTTGTGGTTCAAACAGACCTTCTGGTCAAGTGCTTATCCTACAGCACCATACCAGGACTTCCTTAAGAGCTCTCAATTCCTGTACTAAAGAGGAGTTTAGAATCATTTATTACTCCCAATTTGTTATCAATTTTTAATCTGTCCAATACCTGACTGAAACTAGCGTCAATGAAATAGCACCTTGAAATGGAGTAGAGAATGAGGAGAAATGATAGATTAAAAGTGGGACAGAGGAGGCCAATATGTCTCAGAGAATCAGGTAATGAGTGTGTCTTAGAACTACGTAAAATTTTTTATGGGATCTTCTTTTAAGAGCAACATCAACCTTCCAGCAGCTGGGAAATGGTGATGTTCACTATTATTGGAATCAATGAGTCAAGTCACATGTTTTTAATGGAGGTTTTGGCAAACGTGGTATTAGAGTTATTATTGAATTGGACAGAAGTAAACTAAATTGGATTGTTTGTTGTACAGCAAATAAAAAGCTATGGTTTAAGTTAAACATTGTAGTTTATACTGTGGTTAGAAATATTTATGTGGAGAAAAGTGCTAAGAGGGACACAGCATTTTAAAAAGTAAGTTTTTACAAATTCTTGGAACCAACATAGTTCACATATAGCAAAAAAAAAAAAAAAGGTAAAAATAAAGCCCAAAGAAAAGACATGAACTGATTGTAGGAAATGTACTCTACAAGAAAACTGATTTAGTTAAGCTACGCCAATTGCAAGGAAAAGGGAACTCACTTTAGTGATTGCAAGTAATGTTTGGGATGGTGTGGCCAAGGGCTGCATAAATACAAATGCATAGAATTCAGGAAAAGTCAAGGCAGATTAAGATCTATAGGAGAGCCAAGCTACAGAATCCTCAATCTATAGGTGGTGGTGGTGGTGGTGGTGGTGGTGGTGGTGGTGGTTATGTGCTGTGGAGTCGATTCCAACTCACAGTAACCCTGCATATTGTTTCCAGGCTAGAAAATGTTACGGGACCAGAAAGCCGTATCTCTCTGATGCACAACCGCTAGCAGTTTCATACTGCTGAAACAGAATTTAGCAGACCGATTCATAACAACTATGCTACCAGAGCTCCTTATGTATGTTGTTGTTGTTGTTAGGTGTCATCGAGTCGGAACTGACTCATAATGACCTAATGCACAGCAGAACGAAACACTGCCCAATCCTGGGCCAACCTCACTACTGTTGCCACCATGCTTGAGTTCATCGATGCTGCTACTTGGCCAATCCATCACGTTGGGGTTCTTCCTCTTTTTCTCTGGCGCTGAACACCGTACCAAACATAGTGTCCTTCTCCAGTGACTGGCCCCTCCTGGCAATATGTCCAAAGTATGAGAGACGAAGTTTGGCCATCTTGGCCTTCAAGGAGCACTCTGGCTGCACTTCTTCCAAAATAGATATAT
>NW_006408843.1:1038488-1039306 GCF_000296735.1 Chrysochloris asiatica
TTGCTCAGCATACAGGTTGAATAAGTATGTTGAAAGAATAAAACCCTGTCACACACCTTTCTTAATTTTAATACATTCAGTGTTCCCATGTTCTGTTTGAACAACTGCCTCTTGGACCATGTACAGATTCCTCATGACATAATTAAATGTTCAGGAATACTCATACTTTACAATGTTGTCCATAACTTGTCATGAGCCAAACAATCGAAAGCCTTTGCATAGTCAATAAAGCACAGGTAAACATCTTTCTGATATTCTTTGTTTTAAGGCAAGATCCAACAGATATCAGCAATGATATCCTGCTTTCCATGGCTTATTCTGAATCCAGCTTGAACCTCTGGAAATTCTCTGTCAATGTATGCTTGCAGCCGTTTCTATATTACCTTAAGTAAAACTTTACTCTCGTATGGGATATCAAAGAGATTGCCTGATGATTTTCACATTCCCTTGGGTCACCTCTCTTTGGAATGGGCACAAACATGATCTCTTCCAATAAGTCAGCCAGATAGTTGTCTTCCAAATTTCTTGGCAGAGATGAGTGAGTGCCTCCTGCACCACCTCACTTTCTTGAAAGATTTCAATTTTTATTCCATCAATTCCTGGTGCCTTTTTCTTTGTCAATTCCATCAATGCACCTTGGACTTCCTCCTTCAGTATCATTGGCTCTTGATCATATGTTACCTATTGAAATGGTTGAACATGAAACATTTCCTTTTAATACAGTGACTCTGTGTATTCCTTCTATCTCCCCTTGATGCTTTCTGCATCATTCAATAATTTGCCCAGATAATCTTTCAATAACAAAAGTTGAGGCTTGA
>NW_006408843.1:1039638-1041763 GCF_000296735.1 Chrysochloris asiatica
TATCAAATCTGTTCTTCAGATGATCTCTGAATTCAGGTGGGATATATTCAAGGTCATATTTTGGCTCTCGTGGACTTGTTTTCATTTTCTTCAGCTTCAGTTTGAATTTGCATATGAGTAATTGCTGGTCTGTCCCACAGTCTGCCCCTCACCTTATTTTAACTGATGATATGGAGCTTTTTCATCTTCTATTTCCACAGATGTAGTCAATTTGATTTCTATGTATTCCATCTGATGAGGTCCATATTACAGTTGTCTCTTATGCTGTCTAAAGAAGGTATTTGAAATGAACAAATCATCAATTTTGCAGAATTCTATCATGTGTTCTCCAGCATCATTTCTATCTCCAACATCATTTCTATAGCCATATTTTCCAACTACTGATCCTTCCTCTTTGCTCCCAACCTTTGCATTCCAATCACTCATCTGTCAGTTTGTTGTACTGTGGTGACTTGTGAATTACTGTGATTCTGAAAACTATGCCACCGGTATTTTAAATACCAGGAGGGTCAGCCAAGGTGGAGAGGTTTCAGATGAGATTCCAGACAAAGACAGACTAGGAAGAAGGGGTGACGAACTACTTTTGTATCTTTAGTCCTGAAAAACCTTATGAATAGCAGAGAAACACTGTCAGATATAGTGCCAAAAAATGAGCCCCTCAGGTTAGAAGGCACTCAAAATGCGTCCGGGGAAGAGCTTCCTCCTCAAAGTAGAGTTGACTGTGATGACGCAAATCGAGTAAAGCCTGTGGGAGAAAAGCCCACAGGACCTTCATTTGCTGATGGGGAACAACTCAAAATGAAGAAAAACAGCTGTAAACATCCATGGACTTTTGGAACATGGAATGTAGTAAGTATGAATCTGAGAAAATTGGAAGTTGTCAAAAATGAAATGGAACCCATAAACATCAATATCTTAGGCATTAGTGAGCTGAAATGGACTGGTATTGACCATTTTGAATCTGATGACCACATGGTTTACTATGCCGGAAATGACAAACTGAAGAGGAATGGTTTGCATTCATTGTCATAAAGAACATATCCAGATCAGTCATGAGGTACAATGCTGTCTGTGATAGGATAATATCCATGTGCCTACAGGGAAGCCCAGTTAATGCCACTATTATTCAAATTTATGCACCAACCACTGAATCCAGTGAGGATGAAATAGAAGAATTCTACCAACTTCTTTAATCTGAAATTAATCAAACATGTAATCCTTATCTATAGGAACACCAAATCTATCAATATATCCAAGTATATCATGAATGGTTTATTAGTATTGTATTACAATGTTTGCAAAAATAATATCTGTGTTTCTAGACTTGATGTCATCCTGTAGTGATCTCTGCTTGCCCTTTTATGTCTCATTACCACTTTCTTGGTTTTCCTTCACTGTCATACATTTATTTCTCTTTTATTACCTCTGCTTTCTTCTTATCCCACTTTGACTTATGATTTCAAACACACATCATTAATTATTTTTATGTCCCTTGATATGCTTCTCATTTCTCTCTGTACTTCCTAATTTATCCTATGAAAGTCTAATTGCCCTATAATGCTTTATGCCTGACAATATTATAGATTATTGGCCAGTCTCTGGATTTGGATGGAGAAGATGACTGAGCTATATAATATCCCTAGAACAGATATATGGGCAAAAATTTTTCACTTAGGAGAGGATGCTATGACAGACAATATGTCCAGTTGATTCCATTTGGCCCCATACTTTATGCATGTGGTCATAATGTGTCCAGCCTTCTGCCATTGAGCTTGTTCTAAAATAAAGTAAAATTTGCATATTCTGACTTTTTAAGCAGAATTTATTGACAGTCCACCTGGACTTCTCAATTGATAGTCCCAGTGACCTCTGCTCCTGGGCTGCAAAATCAATCATTCTCCTTTTGTCAAAAAACATCTACCTCTATATTTCCTAGCCTAGCAGTCGGACCTGATGGCAATTATTCACTATTGTACCACAAGAGTCATATCCCCATTTCCTTTTGCCAGCCCAATCCCAACGGATTGGAAATCATTCAATGTGATTCTACCTTCCCCTGCCCAGTCTAGAACTAGGCTCCCTCTTGAAAGCTTGCAAGCCAGTCACTTCTTGCCTTTATGTTGTT
>NW_006408843.1:1046628-1054476 GCF_000296735.1 Chrysochloris asiatica
TAATGTGTTAATTTCTATTATTTCTTCTTTTGTGATGTGTGCATTTATCACAATAAATTGTCCTCTCAGCACCACTTTCTCTGTGTCCCAAAGATTTTGGTATGTTGTGATTTCATTCTCATTTGTTTCTAGGAACTTCCTGAATTTATGTTTAATTTCTTCTATTATCCAGTCACTCTTCAGAAGGGTGTTATTCGGTCTCCATATATTATACTTTATTTCCTTGGTCTTCTTATTGTTGATTTCTAATTTTATGGCATTGTGGTCTGAAAAGATACTTTGTAGTATTTTGATGTTTATAAATTTATCGAGGCTTGCATTGTGACCTAAGACATGGTCAATTATGGAAAATGTTCCATGCACACTAGAAAAGAATGTATATTGTGCTGTTGTTGGGTTGAATGGTCTGTACATGTCTATGAGGTTAAGTTGGTTGATTGTGCTGTTTAGTTCCTCTGTAGCTTTGTCGAGTTTCTTTCTGGTTGTTCTATCCCTTTTCGAAAGTGACATATTAAAATCCCCCACTATAATTGTAGATTTATCTATTTCTTTATTTCTAGTAGGGTTTGATTTATATATCTTGGTGCTCTTTCATTTGGAGCATAGATGTTAATTATGGTTATGTCATCTTGCTCAATTGACCCTTTAATCATGAGATAGTGTCCTTCCTGATCTCTTATGGTGGTTTTTGTCTTAAAGTTTATTGCCACTCCTGCTAGTTTTTTATTGCCATTAGTTTGGTTTTGTTTTTTTTTCCATCCTTTAACTTTTAGTCTGTTTTTGTCTTTGTGGGTAAGGTGTATCTCTTGCAGGAAGCTAATTGAAGGGTCTTGTTTTCTTATCCATTCAGCCACTCTCTGTCTCTTTACTGGTGCATTTAATCCATTGACATTCAGCTTTATTGTCCTTAGGTATGGATCAACTGCTGTCATTATGTTAATTTTTGTGGTGCTATTTGTTCTTTTGTTCTGCATGCCTTCTTCTGTTGCGTTTATGTTTTTTGTGCTATTTCTTGTCGGTTTCTTCTTTGTTTTAATGTTTCCTTGTTCTGCTTGGATCTTCATTTTCATGGTAAGTTTTGAAATATTAATTTTCTTTGGGGTTACCCTATAATCTGTTAAGTTTTCCCTGCATTTAAGGCAGTCTATTGTATCCTGCCATCTACTTTACCTCCTCACCACCTGGATCTCTGTTCATATGTTTTTCCCTTCTTTAATATTGTTACTATTTTGATCTTTGGTTGGCCTCACAGGTCCTTTGATTTCATTGCTGTAATTTTGTTCTGTTCTGAATTCTGCTATCCATCAACCAAATTCCAGGTAGGGTGGCCATGTCTGTCAATCTCTGGCTGTTGTCTGTTCTTAGTGATTTTCATTCCAAAGAACTCCATTTAGGATGTTTTGAAACACTAGATTGGCTTTAACAAAATCTCTTAGCTTTTGTTTATTCTGTATTGTTGTGATCTCACTATTGTATTTGATTGACAGTTTTTCTGGATAGATGATTCTTGGTTGGCAGTTTTTTTTTTTGTTGTTGTTTTTTGTTTTCTTTTAGGGCTATATATATATATATTCCCACTGCTTTCTTGCCTTCATGGTTTGTACTGAGAAGTCAGAGCTTAATCTGATTTGCCTGTCTTTGTAGGTGACACTTTGCTTTACCCTGGGAGCTTTTAGGATTCTTTCCTTGTCTTTGAGTTTGGAGAGCTTGATTATGATGTCTCAATGATTTTCTTTTGGGATCTATCCTTCCTGGGATTCTTTCAGCTTCTTGAATGTTTATCTTCTTGTCCTTCAAGATGTTAGGGAAATGTTCTTCTAGTAGCTCTTCAACTATCTCTTATGTGGATGTCTGTGATTCTTCCTTTTCTGGAATGCCAATAATTCTTAAGTTATACCTCTTCATGTTATCCAGCATGAATCTTAGACTCTCTTCATATTTTTTTATCTTTTTTTCTGCTTGCTCTCCTATCTTATCAGTATTGAGAGATTTGTCTTGTAGCTCACTGGCTTTGGCTTCCATCTCTTCTTTCTGCTCCTTTGCCCTTTCAGTGTATTGTCCATTTCTGATATTTTATTATTAATCATCTGGATTTCTTTTTTTCAGGTTTTGGGTTGTTTCCAATGCCATATCTATCTTGTTTGATTGCTCCTATAGCACTTTCCTGACTTCTTCCTTATTTTCCTCCACCCCTTTTCAGAGCATTTGAATTTGTTTCCATATTATTCTTCTGGATTCCTTCTCCGGAAGATCTAGAGCTTGCTATTCTACTGGAAAGTCTATGTCTGCTTCCAGCTCATTTGTCTCAGTTACTTTTTTCTGTTTTTGCACATATGTTGATATCTTTAATTGTGTTTTCTTTGACATTTTCAACAGTTATGTGAGTTTTTAATGCTTAAATGGATGTATGTTCCTTTTTGTTAAGCTTGCTGACCATCTCCTGGTGGATATGATCTGGAGATAGGCTTCCCTTTTCATGTGTAATGTCTAGCAGCTGATTTTGGCTCTTGTCCAGAGGGTGGAGTACTACAAGATTTGCTTTTAGCATGACTATATGGGCACAGTTGCTGTCTCTTTTTGGGTAAGGTAGGGGGAGAAAGTTCCCACCCTTGGGAGAATAGTGAGGCCAAAAGAACCAGAAACAGAAACAATATAAAAACAGAGACAGAAACCACCAATCAGAAATAAAAATAAAATTGTGATTGACACTCTTCACTGGCCTTTGCTGTGCTAAGGGTCCCACCTAGGTAAACTATGGGGCAGGTTCCCAGGGTCAAAATGTCATAAGAAGCTGCCTGCAGGTTTCCTCTCTGTGCCATTGAAAAACTGTGGGTGTAATGCTGGACTCTTTTGGGGGTGTGCTCCCACCCACCTGAAGGCTTCTGGGCTGTGCAGTGAGGGCACGATTGGAGTGATAAGGAGAATTGTTGTTAAGTACTGTGGAGTTGGTCCCGACTCATAGAGACCCTGCACAGGGTTTCCGAGGCTGTAAATCTTTATGGGAGCAGAAAGCCTCAACTTTCTCCCATGGAACCACTGGTAGTTTCAAACTGCCGACATTCAGGTTAGCAGCCCAATTTGTAACCACTATGCTACCAGAGGAGAGATACATGAAAAATGAAAAGTGAAAGATTAAAAATCAGTCACACCTCTCCCTTCACTTCTCCGTGGCTTTTAGTGCTGGGTTGCTGCCTCTGCTTGGTTGTGGTCCCATCCTCCTGCCTGAGGACTTCTGGCTGCTGGCCACAAGCCACTGCGGGTGGGTCAATTCAGAAATCACCGTATTTTGCTTTCACCTGCAGATTTCTTCTCAATGGACACACGGAACTGGCACCCAGAACCTCAAATAAGATCCAAACCTCTGCAGTTTTCTGAAGACTGCTCTTTCTCTGCTTTTTTTAGGGTTTTGGCAGAGGAGTTTTCACTGTTTGTCTCTGCTTTCCCTGCCCCGCCACCATACAATTATTGTTGTTAAATGTTGTCGAGTTAGTTCTGACTCATAACAACCTTGTATAGGGTTTCCAAGGAGCAGCTAGTGGGTTTGAATTGCCAACTTTATAGTTTGCAGTCCAGTGCTGATCCTAAAGTATCACACCAGAAGTCCACACTATAAAAATAGGAAACCAAAATGAAGTTTCTCAGGCTCCCCTGAAGCCAGCATTCCAACTAAGAGTTAGATACAAGGTGATTTAGAGGTGGCTAAGAGGATGACATGAAGGCTGCTCTTCTGCTGTTTTAGTCATTTCTGTTAGCAAGATTGGTGGTGAAGATGTTTGGATTTTTGCAGCAGCAGTAGCAGAAGTTCTAGTGACAGCTTCCTTGCTTCATGACTGTTAATAGAACCTGAATCCAGTTTTTTTGCATTTATGAGATTCTAGAAGTTGTGATTTTACAGCCAACTGTAGTAGTAATGGCGTTCTGATCCTGGGAATGCAGCTGAGCTCTGTGTGCTGGCACCAGGAGTTAGCAGCAGCTTCCTGACTTCCAAGCTGAAAGATAATAACCCTACTTGCTGATCATGGCAGACAATTCAACTCTCTTGGCAAGCCAATAACACAGTGTTGTTTGGGGCTCATTGTTTGAAGTTTGGACCAGAGCCTCTATTCTAACTAAAGTATTCAAACCTTTGTACAAAATTTGTTTCTGCTTAATATTGTCCAAATTGTCTCTGCTTTCTGCAGCTAGCCATTGACCAATATAGTAGTCATGTTTTATCTGTATGTAGGCAGAATTGCTATGATTTTATGAAAAATTAAAAGTATCTTGTCTGAGCATACCATATATATGTGTCAAGCAGATTTTACACTTTCTTCTTTTTTATTCTATCAGACACATATAAATACCTTTCTAATAGTCATTATTTCCTGGTAATCATTTATCTATCTGCTTTTTCTTTTGCCAAATAAACTTTTAGAAAGCCATTGTTTCTTTTAATCTACCTATTCTCTGTAAGGAGCTCTGGTAGCATAGTGGTTACAAATCAGTCTGCGAACCTTAAGGTCAGCTGTTCCGCAGAAGAAAGATGAGGCTTTCTGCTCCCGTAAAGATTTACATCCTTGGAAACCCTGTACAGGGTTGCTATGAGTCACAACCAACTCCACAGCCCATAGCCACCACCATTCTCTGTAGCCATATTGTGGTATTATTAAGAGCCATCAAGTCAGTTCTGACTCATATTGAACCTGTATGTTGTTGTTGTTGTTATGTGCCATCAAATCGGTTCCGACCCATAGCGACCCTGTATAGGGTTTCCGAGGGTGTAAATCTTTACGGGAGTAGAAAGCCTCATCTTTCTCCTGCGGAGCACCTGGTAGCTTCGAACCGCTGACCTTAAGGTTCGCAGCCCGATTCGTAACCACTACGCTACCTGTATAGGGTTTCCAAAAAACAGCTGGCAGGTTTGAGCTGTTGACCTTGAGTTTTGCAGTCCAGTGATGATCCCACAGCACCATACTGGGAGTGCAGGCATATGATAAGTCCCTAATAATATTAGTCATGGTGCTGGTGATTGTTGTGCCACCAATTTGGTTCTAACTCATAGTGACCCTGTTTAAGGCTTGTTGTTATTGTTATTAAGTGCCATCAAGTGGGTTCCAACTAAGATATAGGGTCTCCAAGGAGGGGCTGGTGAGCTTGAACCACCAACCTTGCAATTCAAATTGACTTTGCAGTCCAACCCACAGGGTTTACAAAGCTGTAAACCTTTCAGGGAGCAAAAAGTTTCATCTTCCTCCCACAAAGTGATTGATAGATTCAAACTGCTTACCTTACAGCCCAGCTTGTAGTTCACTGCACTGTCAGGTCTCCTTAATAATTATTGTTGTTAAGTGCCGTCATAGCAACCCTGTATAGGGTAACCTAAGAGTAGTAGGTTAGAAAAGAGGGGCCCAGACTCAAAATGAATGGGTTGATGACAGGTTTCTTCACCTGCCATCTGGTCGACCTAGGAAAACACCATAAGCTCTCTACGCCTCAGTGTCATGATTCATAAAATTGTGATAACTGAAGTATGCAAATTATTCAACAAATGGAGTTAGCTGTTTGTTTAATTTTTGTCTTGATTAATACCAGCGAAGAGATGGAAACTCTGGCACATGTTGTTGTTGTGAAACGCCGTTGCGTCAGTTCTGACCCATAGCGACCCTGTATAGTGTTTCCAAGGAGTAGCTGGTGAACTTGAACTGCCAGCTTTGCAGTTCAAACAGCTTTGCAATCTGGTGCATTAACCCACAGTGCCACACCAGGACTCCCTGGCACACAGTAATTGCAAAATAAGTGCTGATTTTTAACTATTATTAAAAATTAAGTTAGAGTTAATTGTTGGTTTTAGGAGTCATCAAGTCAGTAATGATTCATAGCAACCTTATGCAAAACATAAAGAAAAACTGCCCAGTCATGTGCCAACCTCACAGTAGTTGCTATATTTGCGCCATCGCTGCTGCCACTGTGCCAATCTATCTCACTGAGGGTTTTCCTCTTTTTCTCCAACCATTGCATTCCAATCACTAGTAATTATAAATACGTTTTGATTGCAAGTTTGATCAATTTCATACTAGAGAAGTTGATAGAATGCTTCAATTTCATATTAACTGGCTTTAGTGATTTTGTGCAAAAATTTGAATAATAGTGGAATTAGCTGGTATCCTTGTAAGTGTATGGATAATATCCTATCACAGACAGCATTGTACTTCAAGACAGTTCTTGATATGTCCTTTTTGATGATGAATACACCATTACTCCTTAATCTGACTGTCTCAGCAGAGTAAACCATGTGTTTGTCAGATTCAAAATGGCAAATACCAGTCCATTTCAGCTCACTAATGCCTGGGATATCGATACTTATATGTTCCATTTCATTTTTAAACAGTTTCTAATTTCCTAAATTCTTACTTCATAATTCCATGTTCTGATTATTAATGGATGTTTACAGCTGTTTCTCTTCATTTTGAGTTGTGCCCCATCAGCAAAAGAAGTTCCCAAAAGTTGTACTCCATTCATAGCATCATGGTCAACTCTATTTTGAGGAGGCAGCTCTTCCCCAGCTGCATTTTGAGTGTCTTCCAACCTGAGGGGCTCATCTTCTGGCACTATATCGGATAATATTCTAGTGCTCTTAATAATGTTTCAATATTCAATATTCTGGTGCTGATAGTGTCCCATTGATATTCATAAGGTTTTCAGTGACTAAACATTCCAAAGTAGTCCATCTTTCCTTCTTCCTAGTCTATGTTTGTCTGCAAGCTCAGCTGAAGCCTGTCCACCATGGGAGACCCTGCTCGTATTTACAATACCTATGCATAGCTTCCAGCATCACAGCAACAGGCAAGTCACCACAGTATGACACACTGACAGACAAGTCGTGGAGAGTTAATAGAACTATGAAATTAGTTCTATTGTTCTAAGAGTATACATTAAATCAATAAAAAGATAAATTTTCAAAAGAATATAATACTTATAAATAGACATAAATAAAACTGTTGCTTTTGTTAGGTGCCATCATGTTGGTATCAACTCATAGTGACCTTATGTGCAGCAGAATGAAACATGGTACAGACCTGTGCCAATCATTGCTATACTTGAACCCATTGCTGTACCCGTGTGCCAATCCATCTTGTTTATCTAAATATATTTATCTAAATGTAAAACAATCAAGTCATAATCATCATTTTTTTAGAAGACATGATATATTGTAATTATTGTTCATAAATGTTCAGGAAAATTTATTGTTTCTTCTGTCTTTTTTAATACCAAGAAGAATTCAAAGAGACCTCTCTGTTGTTGTTGTTAGATTTCAGGTTGTGTGGACAAGACAGTCTTTGTTGCAATTACTCAGCTCTGCCATTGTAGCATGAAAGCAATATAGACATCATATATGGGCAAGGTTGTGTTTTAATAAAACTTCTAAAACTAGCAAGAAGAGTGGACTTTGGTCACAGACTCTAGTTTGCCAAACTCTACCTAAGAGAAAAATATAACATTAAGTGATTATATTAGGAAGGGAGAAAGGGTTCAAATCAATAATTTAAGCTTTAATTTTTAGACAGTAAAAGAACAAAATAAACCCAATGCAAGCAAGAGGAACAAACTAATAAATAAAAGAAAAAGAGCCAATGAAATTAAAAATAGAAAAACCATTGTAATAAAATTGTATTCCTTTTAAAATTCAAGGCAATTAACAAATTTCTACTTAGATTCATAAAGAAAAGTAGAGGGACATAAATTAACTACATCAAGATTAGCAAAGGGAACATTACTACAGATTCCCAAGACATTTAAAGATCGAGAAAATACTATGCATCATACTGCACACATAAATTTAACACCATCTACATAATGGATCAACTGTCA
>NW_006408843.1:1055731-1058088 GCF_000296735.1 Chrysochloris asiatica
ACTGACTCGATGGCACCTAACAACAAAAACAACATAATGGAATAATTTGTTGAGAGCTATAAATTAACAAAATTTACACAAGAAAAAATATATTGTCTGAATAATCCTGTATCTCTTAAAGAAACTGAAAGTACAGCTAAAATTTTCAAAAGAACACACCAAGCCAGTTAGTGTTATTGGGAAATTCTACTGAACAGTTAAAGAACTAATAATATCAACTATGTATATTCTTTTCCTGAAATCAGAAAAGAAGAAATTTTCATATACCTTTTATAAAACCAGCATCAGCATGAACCATAACAAAAATTATATGAACAAAGAAAACTACAGGCTGATATTACTTCTATATTCATCCAAAAACCTACACATGAATGTTCATAATAATATTATTTATAATAACCTCAAACTGGAAACAACTGAACTGATCTTAACTGATGAGTAAATTAACAAAACGTGGAATATCCCTACAATGGGACTTTATTTGGCAATAACTAGAAATGAAGCAATGATAGAAGCTAGAACATGATAAAACTGAAACCATCCAGCTACATGAAAGAAATCAGTCACAAGAGAACACTTATTATATGATTTCATTTGTAGAAAATGTTCATAATAGAGAAATTCATTGGGGCAGAAAGTAGATTAATGGTTATCATAACTTGGGGTAAGGAAGCAATAGAAATAGGGATTGAATCAGAAAGTAACTGTTTATTGTTTATAGGAATTCTCTGTATGATGAAAAGATTCTGGAATTATATGATGGTGATTGTTGCCTAAAATTGTGAATATAATATACTAAACACCAATAAATTGTATACTTTCAAATGGTTTAAATGGTGACTTTTATATTGTATTACCTTGATTTTATTTTTTTAAAAAACTAATGCTCAAAATACGTACATATTTCAATCTCTCAAAAGTTAATTAGAAATGTTTCAGTTTATCATATTGTGGTGGTGTGTGTGTTTCTGTGGTTCTGGAAGCTGTTGTTGTTATTAACTGCTGCCAAGTTGGTGCATTCTCATAGCGACTCAGTTTTCCTTACTCATCATTCTCTAGCTTAACAACTTCCTATCATGTGTGACACTGCTTCTATTTGAAATACTAGTGTAATTGTGGGATAAGCACTGGACTGGTAACCACAAGATCGGTGGTTCAAACCTACTAGCCATTCTTTGGAAACCATATACAGGGTTGTTATGAGTTGGAACTGACTTGAGAGTATTCAACAACATATAGAAATTATTTTACAAAATTGTATACTGATCTTAAAAATATTAAGAATTGATCCAATAGAAAGTATCATATCAAGTGGAAATTGACAATTAGTTTCTAATATCTTCAAGCAATACACACACCTTTTATAAGCCAGATTAATTCTTTCTCATAAAAATATTCATAAATTTTAAAAATGTAAATTAATTCCATTGGAAATGTACAATTAAAGCAAAATTTAACCCTGGAAATGTGAAAAATCTCACTTTAAACACTGTTGTTTTTGGTAAGTGTTGTTGAGTCAGTTCCAACTCAAAATGACCCTATATATGGTTTCTAAAGAGTGGCTAGTAAGTTTGAACCACTGACCTTATTTTCTGAGGAGTAGATTGCGGGTTTGAACCGTCAAACTTACAGTTCAAGCCGACCTTTGGTCCAGTGCTTCATCCTGCAGCACCACACCATGATTCCATTTTATAAACTAAAGCAGTGCAATTTCTGTGACATCTGTTTATTTCACAAACATTTATTAAGCAGGTACCTCATGAAAGACAAGACATTTTAGTGTTAAGCACTATGAGAAATATGAAGATTCATAATAAGATAAGATCTGGCCTAAAAATCTTATACTCTAGAAGCAGAGATAGATCATATACACATATAATCAGTATATCTGAATTACATTCACTATACTCAAATACAAATTGAAATCTTTCAACAAACTGATGCTGCACTGGAGGCACTCATTCAACTATGCCAAGAAATTTGAAAGGCAACTACCTGGCCAAATGACTGGAAGAGATCCATATTTGTGTCCATTCAAAAGAGAGGTGACCCAACAGACTGCAGAAATCATTGGACAATATCATTGGTATCCGATGTGAGTAAAGTTTTATGAAAGGTAATACAGAAATGGCTGCAACTATATTTTGACAGAGAACCTTCAGAGATTCAAGCTAGATTCAGAAGATGGTGGCTAAAAGTGGGGAATACCAGAAAGACGTTTACCTGTGCTTTATTGACTACACAAAGGCTTTTGACTGTGTGGATCATGATAATCTATGGACAACATTACGAAGTATGAGTATTCCAGAACACTTAATTGTGCTCTAGAGGAAATTGTGCATACACCAAGAGGCAGT
>NW_006408843.1:1059818-1060717 GCF_000296735.1 Chrysochloris asiatica
GGGTTGCTATGAGTCGGTACCAACTCGATGGTGCCCAGCCACAACAACACACTCAAATATCAAAACACCAGTAAAGATAAGTGCAGTGGTTTTTTTCTTATCTAAGGAATTTATTCTATTGGTTTCATGTAATAGATATATAGACTGCCTTTTTCTTACATTGAAACATTAATTTCATAGTCTTCGACCCATATTTTTACCTGAGAATCTTACTTACAAAAAATTCAGTAGAAGTTAGTTATGATAGCAATACCAGGAAAATACCAGGAAAAGTAGAAATAACCTACAAGTCAAATAAATGGGGAACAATTCAATAAATTATGGTATAATGGCCTGGTGAAATATAATGCAGTCATTAGAAAACAGTTTGCAGTTTTGTATGGAATTATGGAGCAGGGTTTTAAACATTAAAAGGCAACTTGAGGGGAAAAATATGTTTACATTTTGCCTAAATTGTTTAGAGATGGGTAAGTTTTGTTCATCATATTAATCATAAGAACCTACCAATACATAAAATATTTCAAACTCATATTATATCTCGTTTTACTAACGATGCTTTCATTGGACTTACATGATTAGCAGTCCTTATGTCTACAACCTCATAGCATAATTGTCCAACTCTTTTCTTTTTATTGTTCACATTCTGATTTTGAAAATATGGTTTACTGGTTCAACCTTTTATTAAATATTAAGTTCTTCTTCACAGTCTCCCAGAGGGAAGATCATTTCATTACAGTATATGAATAGCAAGGCATGGAATTTGCAGATATTTGTGGACAGGCTCCTATAACTTTCGCAAGGTTCACTGAACTAAATTTTTATTTCATATAGTTTATGTAACCCTAAACATCTAGGTTACATGACCCTCCTAGAGAAAAACAGATATAAAGTACAAAATA
>NW_006408843.1:1063219-1075349 GCF_000296735.1 Chrysochloris asiatica
TCTCAAGCATGGTAACAATTGTGAGGTTGGCTCAGGACCAGGCAGTGTTTCGTTCTTTTGTGCATAGGGTCGCTATGAGTTGGTACCTACTCTATGGCACCTAACAACAACAACAACTTAGAACAACAACATCAACAACAACAACAAAAAATGAGTAAATGGCATATTTACAAAACACAATGGGAAGAAATTAAGGTGATATATTTTAAGAAGACTGTTTAAACCTAGGAAGAAAGAAAATTAACAACCTAAATTTCCATCATTGATGAATAAACAAACTATGAAGCATACACACAGTAAATACTATGCAACATTAAAGAATAAGGACAAATCTGTAAAGCAACTCAGATAATGAATGAACCTGAAGAACACTATGCTGAGTTTAGCATATAAGTCACAAAAGGACAAATATTGTATGAGATTACTTCTATAAAAAGTCAAGAAAATGTTTAGGCATAGAGAGAAACATTCTTCAATGGTTACTGGGGATGGCATAGAGAGGAAGGGAAAATCACTAACTAGATAGTTGTTGTAAAGTGCCATCAAGTTGGTTCTGACTCATAGAGATCCTATATATAGTTTCTAAGGAGTGGCTGGGGGTTTGAACTACCAAGTTACTACTGCTGATATGGTTATATGCCAATGAGTCAGTTCTGGCCCATAGTGACCCTGTGTAGAGTTTCTGAGACGTAAATCTTTATAGGACCAGAAAGTCTCATCTTTCTCCTGTGGAGTGGCTGGTAGGTTCACACTGCTGACCTTGCAGTCAGTAGTCCAGTGTTTGTCCTACAGTGCTACCTGTGGTCTCCACAGTATACAGATATTAACTTGGGTGAAGCAATAGGCAATACACAATACCAGGGAAGTCAGAGCAACATTACCTGGACAAAGGAAGCCACTGGGAAGTACCAAAGAGTAAGAGACAGCAATGATAAACACTATTACATATACAATCTTACAATAGCGGTAGTAATAAACAATAATTTATGAGTGGATCGATACATAAATATGTGAACTGAATGGGTGTGGGATAGAACATGGGAGTATACCAGTGAGCATATAAAGGTTTGGCAGAGGATACTTCTACAAACATGTTTGAATTATGGCAGCTAGTAGAGCATATAGAGGACAAAGATATACAAGCACTTAGCCATAACCAAACACCATGAAGGTCTGATCATAGGGTTTGAGGACTTAGGATCATAATCTCAGTGATATCTAGGTCAATTGTCATAACATAATTCATAAAGACAATATTCTACATTTTACTTTGATAAATAGTGACTGGAATATTAATAGCTTTCAAACAGTCATCTAAGATACCACTATGGGTCTCTTTCCCTCTGAAACAAGGAAGAGTGAAAAAATCAAATACTCAAGGAATAATTACTGCAAAGGAATAAAGGACCACAGGGAATTCAGGGAAGAAGTGTCAAGTGTAATTGTCACAAAACAAAACGTGTTTCAATTCCTGAATGGGAAACTAATCTGCTCTATACACTTTCACTTGAACCACAATACAATTATAAGCTTGTCCATTCAATCTCATTTTTTATTTTATTATTCTTTTTTGGGTGAAGCACACATCCAACGAGTTGCTGGGTGGTACACATAGCTAAACATGTTCAGGTTGACAATTTGAATTCACCCAAAGTCACCTCAGGAAAAAAAAAACAAAAAACAAAAAAAAACTGGCAATCTAATCCCTAAAATCAGTTGTTGAAAATTCTATGCAGCACATCTCTATTCTGATGCCCATGAAATCATCATAAGAAAAAAATGATTTGATGGCAATTGTTTTAAAAGAGCTTCAAAAGAGACAATTATCCTTTGTTTTAAGTACCAATCCTTTAGACAGGAATGTATCAGGGACTACATGATTCATTTAAATCTATTTAACAAGGGAAAAAAAGCAAACATGGAAAGCATCGCTTCCTGCATATCCTTACAAATTAGATCAAATCTTGCAAAAGAAGAGACATGCAGTAATAATAAGACTTGGATTTCATTTGTGCACTGCCTTTTTTAAAGCTTACCTAACTTGCCCCATATATCTCAAATTGCTATGACATTTTACTAAGTAGATTAATAGACAATAGTAGAGAATGTAATTCAGCTATTATGTAAGATATATTCTTTTTACCCTCAGTTGTAGAACTCTTCGGAGTACATAATATTGGGTAAAGCAACTTTGTGCTGACCTCAAAGTATTACTAATAAAATTAAATGTAAAGTGAGGCAGATAATTTTTACAAAGACTCCCAATTTGCAATTTTATAAGAGTAGCACTTAATTTCAAATCAATCTTGAATTATACTAAATTGGAGAGAAAAAAACCACATTTCATAAAGGCCAAATCGCCATACTCCACAATTCTTTCTAGAACTCTCTAATACAATTTGTGAACGTATATAAATTATCTTTTTTCTGCAAAGTTACAGTCAGTTAAATGAGATCATTTTTTTTCTGTTTAAATGATGTAAATTAGACAATAGGTCTTTTACTATGGTGTTGTTGTTGTTAAGTACCATGGAGTCTGTTCCGACTCATAGTGACCCTGCACAGGGTTTGCAAGGCTGTAAATCATTACAGGTACAGAAAGCCTCATCTTTCTCCCATGGAACAGCTGGTAGTTTCGAACTGCCAACCTTGAGGTTAGAAGCCCAGTTTGTAACCACTACATTGTCAGAGCACCTATCTGGTGTCCCCTGTGCATGGCAACCAGTATGAGAGGGGAGTGAATAGTAGATTCAGATATAGGCTAAGGACTGGACTTTAACAAGAGACAGGGACACCAGATAGGATGCAAAAAGCTCTGTTAGTACTCCACCCACATCCTTTTCGATTCTTTTCCAATAAGTACACAACAGCCTCCCTGTGTCTTTTCATTACTACAACCACCATATGTGTTTCTTTGACCAAGGGTTGGCCTCAGGTTGCTAGAATGTGTTGTGTGCTCCCATGGAAAACTGGAACCACCTTTGAATTTGTTTTTCTTTAGGGAAACCAAGTCTAAAGACTGAAGCATAAAGACTCACGTCTCTTTTCCCTACTCAGAGGGTCTATGGTGTAATCTTCAAATCTGTACTCCAGAATTGAGTCAGTAGTAATTTGGCTAGCCAAAGTCTCTTCTGAATTCATTTCCCTAAATGTCTATTTTTCCTGGAGATGGTTATTAGCAAATTACTTTCACATGAATTTCCACTTCAATATCTAGTTCTGGGAAAGTCAACTTAAGATACATAGTGTTGAGTTCTCATATGTAGGGTCTGGGACTGGCCACTCTGCCTAAAGTCAGAAAACTGGAAGAACAGGCCACTCAGTGCAAAGGAAACTCTCTTAAAAAAACAAAAAAAAACAAAAAAAAAAACCTTTGCTGGTTCTACAGCACCACACCAGAAATCCTTTCAAACAATTGGAGGATTCTAAAACATGAATATAAAAGATATAAAATCACTATATTTGAATTGATGAAAGAAAAAAAATAAAAACATGAAAGAAAATATACTTTTTTTTTAAACAGATTTGAAAAAGAAATGTAATAGACTATCTATAAAGGTTATGTTGGCAGATTGAAAAAATATATATAATTTTAATCATTCCTGAAACTCCCCCAAAATTATAGGAAATAAATTAAATCCACAACTATGAAGAGAGAAGGAAGGGAGACAACAGTGACAGCATTTTTAAAGTATAAAAACAGATGGACCAGTGTCTTAGGAGACCTGAGAAACATGGATCCTAAAATAAAAGGCAGAAAAATTAACAACCAAATTGATTCTACCACAGAATCCTCAGAGGATTCTAGAACTATTAAAAACAACAGGGTGTGAAAGAGAAGTAAATGATCACTAAATCAATGAAGATATAGAAGAAAGCCAATTGAAAAGCAGTTAAATTCCTACTTGACTACATTTCCTCTCCTTCTCTTTACCCAGTCTTCTCTATGGAATAATTGCCTTTACCACAAGTCTGAAAGTTTGTTTTCTGAACAGGGTAAAACAAAGACCAAATTGAACTGAATATATTGGCAAAAACAAGGTTCCGGGAATTGGCAGAATACTAATTGAATTATTTCAACAAAGCCAACGTGTTTCAAGGACAGTTACCTGGCCAACATATTTTAAGAGATCTATATTTGTGCCCATTCCAAAGAGAGGTGACCAAATAAAACGTGTAAATCATTGAAAAATATCATTAATAGCACATGCAACAAAAGTTTTCTGAAGAAAACTAAAAAATGGTTACAACCATACATCAACAGAGAACTGCCAGATATGCAAGCTAAATTCAGGAGAGGATGTAGAACTAGGGTCATCATTGATAATAAAGATGGTTATTGGCACGCACTCATCTATGCCAAGGAATTTGCAAGACAGCTACCTGGTCAACTGATTGGGCGAGATCAATATTTATTCCCATTCCAAAGAGAGATGATGCAATGTAATGTGGAAATCATTGGACAATATTATTAGTATTACATGCAAGTAAATTTTGTTCAAGATAATTAAAAAATGTCTGAGCAGTCCATTACCAGAGAACTGCCAGATATTCAAGCTAGAATCAGACAAAGATGTGGAACAAGGACTATCATTGATGATGTCAGATGGATCTTGACTGAAAGCAGAGAATGACAGAAAGATGTTTACCTGTGATTTGTTGGCTATACAAAAGCTTTCAATTGTATGGATCATGACAAGCTATGGACTGCACTGCAGAGAATGAGTATTCTGGAAAAGTAAGTTGTGCTCATGAGGAACCTGTACATAGTCCAACACGCAGTCATTCAAACACAGCAAGGGGATCTGAATGGTTTAAAATCAGGAAAAGACGTGTCAGTATTTTATTCTTTCACCTTCCTTATTCAAACTGAAAGTTGAGCAAGTAATCTGAGAAGCTGTATTATATGAAGAGGAACAAGGCACAAATATTGGAAGAAGACTCACTAACAACCTGTGATATGCTGGTGATACAACCTTGCTTGCTGAAAGTGAAGAAACTTAAAATACTTACTGATGAAGATCAAAGAGCACAGCTTTTGGTATGGGTTGCACCTCAGTGTAAAGAATACTAAAGCCTCACAACTGAATCAATAAATAACATCAGGATAAATGGAAAAAATGATAAAAATTGTCGAAGTCTTCATTTTGCTTGGATCCACCATCAATAATCATGGAAGCAGCAGTCCAGAAATCAAAAGATGAATTGCATTAGGCAAATCTGCTACACAAGACCTCTTTAAATGTTCAAGAGCAAAGATATCCGTTTGAACACTAAAGAGCACCTTAACTCAAACCCTGATATTATCCACAGCGTCATATTCATTGGACAATGAATAAGAAAGACAGTAGAAGAGTTGATGCATTTGAGTTATGTTGCTGGAGAAGTGTATTAGGACTGGCTAAAGAACAAACAAATCTGTAATGGAAGAAGTGCAACCAGAATGTTCATTAGAAGTCCGGGTGGTCAGACTTCATCTCTCCAACTTTGAACATATTATCAGGAAGAAACAGTCCCTGGGGAAGGACATCATGTATGGTGAAGAGGAAGGACAAAGAAAAAGGAGACCCATGTACTGTGGCCGCCCCAATGGGCTCACACACAGCAGCAATTGTGAGGAGGGCTCAGGATCAGGCTGTGTTTCCTTCTGTTATATATAGGGTCACTATGAGTAGGAACCAACTCAAAAGTCCTTAACAACAACAGATCACTAGCTGTATCATACTGCCTGTTACAAGGGTTTATTAATTACTAACAACAATCTGCCACTATCTTTTAGTGTCTACATTTGCCTGCACATTTGGGGAGTCAGGAAACTTTAGGTATACCTAAAGCTATACCAAGTGATGTGATTTTGACTAAGTTGCTTAGATTCTATCTAGTTCCTTTATTTACTTCCCACTATTTTGAAAAGTATTACTTTAAATTTGTCTATAAGAAGCACTGGGTAGAAACTATGAAATTCAAACTTGTGAATAGAAGTTAAGAATTTTTTTTAAAAAAAGAGTAGGAAGGAAATTGAATCTTCTCACTTCCACCTGCTACTGGTGATTCCTTCCTTTAATTCAGCTTGGTGAATTTTGGATAAAAGAAAAGGAGAAAATTCAGTATGTGAGTTCTGTCATGACTGACTAAAAGCAGAAAATATCAGAAACATTTTACTTGTGTTTTATTGGCTATGCAAATGCATTAACCATAATTTACCATGCTAACATAATGCAAATGGGAATCATAACCATCTATGATAACATTGCAAAGAATGAGACTCCCAGAATGCTTAATTGTGATAGAATATTGTTGTTGTTGTTAAGTGCTGTGGAGTTGCTCCTAACTCATAGCAACACTGTTTAGGGTTTCCGAGGAGCAGCTGGTGAGTTTGAACTCCCAACCCTTTGGTTTGTAGTCCAGTGCTGAAATTATAGTGCCACACCAGGAACCTGTAAGTAGAGCAAGAGGCAGTTGTTAGAACAGAACAAGGGGATTCTGAATGGTTTAAAGATGTGTGTCAGTATTGCATCCTTTTATAATACTTATTCAATCAGTATGCTGAGCAAATAATCCAAGAAACTGGATTATATGAAGAAGACCATTAGCATCAGGAGAGGAGGAAGACTCACTAGCAACTTGCTATGTATGGATGACACAAACTTGGTCGCTAGAAACAAAGAGGACTTGAATACTTACTGATGAAGATCAACGACGACAGCCTTCAATATAGATTGCACCTCAATGTAAATAAAACAAAAATCCTCACAACTGGATCATTTCATTTTACTGAAATCCACAAACAACACTCAAAGAAGCAGTCGTCAAGAAATCAAAGGACATACTGCTTTAGATAAATCCACTGCAAAAAAGTTCTTTAAAGTGTTAAATAGCAAAGATATTACTTTGAGGACTAAGGTGTGCCTGGCTAAAGCCATGGTATTTTTAATCACCTTATATGCATGTGGAGCTCTGGTAGCGTAGTGGTTGCGAGTCGGGCTGCGAACCGCAAGGTCAGAAGTTTGAGACTACCAGCTGCTCCGCGGGAGAAAGATGAGGTTTTCTGCTCCTGTACAGATTTACAGCCTCGGAAACCCTGTACCGGGTCGCTATGAGTCAGAACCGACTCGACGGCACTTAACAACAACAACAACATATGCATGTGAGAGCTGGACAATGAATAAGGAAGACCATAGAAGAATTGATGCATTTGAGTTATGGTGTTGGCAAAGAATATTGAAAGTACCATGGACTGCCAGAGGAATGAGCAAATCTGTTTTGGAAGAAGTATGGCTGGATTACTCCTTGGAAGCAAAGATGGTGAGACATGTTGTCAGGAAGGACCAATTCCCGGGGAAGGACACATAATTGGTAAAGTGGGTAAATGAAAAACATCTCCAAGAAGATCAGCTGACACAGTGACCTCTAAAATGGGTTCAAACATAGTAGTTGTGGGGATGCTGGGCAGTGTTTTGTTCTGTTGTGCATAGGATTGCAGTGAGTTGGGACTAATTTGATGGCACCAAACAAGGAGTAACTAAGCCTACAAACTAGGCATCTCTTCTTTTTTACATCACTGACCCCTCCACCACAGGTTCAGTTTTGTATATCACTTGCCTAGCTTCTTTGAGCATTCTATTTTAAATCTACTGCCTGAAACTACATGAATAGACTAGCTTTGTAACCTTTCTAACCTCTAAGCAGCACCCTTTCCATCCCAGGTTTGTGATTGTTGTTGTTGTTGTGAAGTGCCATCGAGTCGCTTCCGACTCATAGCGACCCTGTATAGGGTTTCCAAGAAGCATCTGGTGAGCTTGAACTGCCAGCCTTGCAGTTCAAACAACTTTGCAGTCTGGCACATTAACCCACAATGCCACACTAGGGCTCCAGGTTTGTGATTACTGTCCCCCAAAACCAATCAAAGTAAAGGAAGAAAAAATGTTTTCTTCCAGAATGAATATTGTTCTAACTCTATCCATTGAATTCTAAGTAAATCTCAAAATTGTTCTACACTTCCCTGGTGGCCCATAACCCTTTTGCTACCTTTATCTATCCATAGTTAATAGTGCCTTGGTTGAAATATATGTATAACCATACTTAGATATACTGTGCCTGTTGTCCCTTGATCTGGACCTTCCCCCCTCCTACCCCCCACTTTGATGGAACTTCTTAATTTCAGTTCCATTCCACTTTTTGCTGATTTCCTACGTGATTAGGCCAGATCTTGCAACTTAGACCCTGAATCTATCTATTCATTCCAAACATTGGATTCCAAACTTAAGATGTGCCTTTGATACCTGCTACATCTTGGTGTTCTTGTTTGATTCAAAACAGAGATGATGAGCTCATAATTTATCTTAGTTTAAAGAAAGAGACTAAGATAAAAGGAGCTCTGGTAGTGTAGTGGTTATGAATCAGGCTGCGAACCGCAAAGCCAGCAGTTCAAAACTACCAGCTGTTCCACAGGAGAAAGTTGAGGCTTTCTGCTCCCATAAAGATTTATAGCCTTGGGAACCCAGTACAGGGTTGCTGTGAGTCGGAACCGACTCCACAGCACATAACCACCACCAAAGAAAGAGACAATATGTAGATTATAGCAGAATTATATGTATGAAGAAGGCATTCCAGTGAAACCTCTGTTATACTTAGTAACTTTTCCTACTTGAACTATAGTATCTTGGGTGGGTTGGAAGAGACAAATATCCCTTGGTATACATGGTCTGCTTAGGTGTCTCTGATGTGACCATTCAGAGATTCAGTGACCTATCCTATTCCTCATGAATTTCCCACTATGCCTCTAGGTCCAACATCTACTCTCACTGGTAGCCCTAGGAAGTTGGCCACTCCTTAGTCTTCTAACATACACTCCTATTTTGGGCGTGTGAGGAAACATAAGCCAATTGGAATTCTGGGAAACCTGCATTCAGAGTTGAATGGTTGCCTAAGGCTAGTTTGCTCCTTCATTAATCTAACATGTATTAAGCATCTAATACGTATCTGCCAAGTAATAAGAATGCAGAAATGAGTAAGCCATGATGACTAATCTAGAAGAATAAGCAAAAGTTTTGCAATCTAGTGAATTGTGAGGTCACTACAATGAAATTGTATGCTTTAAGATATTTTAGAAGGTGCAGATCAGGGACACCTAACTTCTACAATTGTGTTTCCCAGAATTTATTGTGCTCTGAATTTCCAGGAATTATGTTAAAATACAAGTTCTAGGGTAGTAGGTGCTGAGTAGGACCAAATAGCTGCATTTCAAACAAGTTCCCAAGTGATGCCAATAATACTAGCCTGTGAACTACACTTTGAGTGACAGAGTCCTATAAGATCAGCAAGTGCTTTCAAGAGGTGTTGAGTAAATTCACATCTTGATAAATCAGTAGGACTTAACCATGGAGTTCTGGTGTGGCACTGCAGGATAAACACTGGACTGCTAACCACAAGGTCAGTGGCTCAAACCCAGCAACCACTCTTTGGAAGCCCTATACAGGGTCTCTGTGAGTTGGAACCTACTCAGTGGCACTTAACAATAACAACAACACCCATAGGATTAAATGAAAATATTCAAGACAGAGAAACAATAGCTTCTGAAAATCATAAAAGGGTTTTCAATAACTTCATAATTAGTATGAAGAGTCTTAAAATAAACTCCCTCACTGGTGAAGTTAATAATATTCAAGACATGGATTAGCTAACATTTTTAATGACACTCTCACCTTTGTTAAATGGAATGTAAGAATCCACAGAAGTCTTTATTCTGAATCCCTAGGGATAATATCTGAGCTTTGAGCATCTCTTGTTGGCTCTCCAGTAGTTCAAGAGGGCACAGAATCTAACCTCTGGAATGTTGCTGTATGAGTCTCAAATGAAGTTTGTTTAAAGAATCTTAACAGCTAGATCTCTAAAGCTTCATCTGACTTACAGGCCATACCCATTTTGTGCCTACTTCTCTAATACATTTCTAGCAAAAGTCTGCCAAACTTTCATGATCATGAAACCAATCTAAGTGTTTACTAAAAATATATATTATCAGATCCTACCTGTGGAAATTCTGGTTTGATAGTCCAGAAAGAAACCCATATATGGAATAAGTGCCCATATGGTCTTTATGATCATGTAAGTCTGGAAAACTGCACTAAAGAAGGAAATCTGGAGAACACAGGGAGGACACCCAAATTCTACCTATCACCAAAATCTCTATATATAGTAACATATCTACACCAATGACATTATTATGGTTGACTCACGAATGACTCACAACAAATACTTTTTAAGTTATGTTATAAGAGTTCTTTGAATTTTTATCCTCAGAGTCAAGCAAAAAGAATGAGTCACTTAAAGGTGTAACCAGGTAACTATGATTGTTACACCTATTCTGTCAATGATGCATGACTGAAATGACCATACCTGGCTATATATGAACCTAATTGTAATTGTCACATAGAGACTCACAGGTAGACAGCACAGCTACATGCTCAATGTACTACATAAGTAAATTTCCATCCTGGGAGTCACAAGCAACTGGAAGCATCCTGTTGTACCTCCCTCTCGGAATTAGATGCATGAGCTCTATAGCTGAGTAAGAGGCAGACTTAATAGCCTGGAGAATACAATTAAATAATCTTGTCAATTCTGTTGTAAAATACTGCTTTAGTTAGAGAGTGGTAAACATCCAATCTTATTCTCCCTAGAGGTTATACCGGCTGAAAACATAAGTTGATTAAAAATAAACCTGTGCTGATAGACTGTTGTTGTTGTTGAGTGCTATCAAGTCTCTTCTGACTCATAGCAACCCTAAATAAGGTTTCCGAGGAGCGGCCGGTGAATTTGAACTGCTGATCTTGAGGTTAAAACTGACCTTGTAATCTAGTGCTTTATCCCACACCAGGATGGGAAAATAAGACTATCCAGGATAAAGCCTTTGAATGCTGACTGATGGAAGATAAACTGATACCCATAAATGTCTCAAGGAATCCTGGAAGTACAACAGTTAGGTGCTCGACTGCTAAATGAAAGGGCGGTGGTTCCAACCCACCATCTACTCCATGAAACCAAAGACCTGGTGATCTGCTCTTATAAAGATTGTTGTTATTGTTAAGTGTCCTTGAGTCAGGTTTGACTCACGGCAACCCTGTATAGGGGATTCTTAGGAACGGCTGGTGGATTTGAATCACCATCCCTATGGTTAGCAGTCGAGTGTTTACCTGATAGCACCACACCACACTAGGAAATCCTATTGGGAATTTCCACTCTATTGTATAGAGTTGTTATGAGTCAAAATCAACTCAATGTCCCACAAGTATAGAATGTCTTTATAGTGACACGTTCATATCTAGATTTAACAGACCATATATATGAGCCATTCAGCATGTGCTTGTCATTTCATGCTGTTTGTCATTTTTCCAGTGTTGTTGGACATCTGTAGCTTTACTCTATAAACATCACTCCCACTACCAATAGACCAAAAATCTGTGTGTAACTTATATGTAAATTTAGAGATCAAACTGTTTTACAAAAGCTTCAAAAGCATTAATGCACTCTTAGGAAACAATGACACACAACTGTTAATTTTGCCTGTTTTGCCTTCATCCTGATTATAGATTAATTTCAGCTCCAATAGAATTGGTCTTCTTCCCAATTTGTTTCCTTCAAAAATAAACTACAGAAGTCTCTTTATCACCTATAATATATTTTGAAACCACAAGGGCAAGGAATGGCAACTATTTATAAAAGGAATGTATTTTTTAAGTAAGTGACTATCACAACACCAACCCCATTGTCATGGAATCCTGGTGTGGTGTAGCAGGATCAGCACTGGACTGCAAACACAAGGTCTACAGTTCAAACCTACCAGGTGCTCCTCGGAAACCCTATACTGGATCACTATGAGTCAGAACCAACTTGATGAAACTTAACCACAATCAATAGTTGCCATAAGAATTAAAAAGGACATCAATAGCTAAGAAACACAAATCCATAATGCACTACAGCACATTTTATGAAACAAACATGCCAATTTTGATCCATAGTGAAAGATTTTTCTATTGATAATTTGTGAAGTGACAACTTTTAGGCAAAAGGTTGTTGCTGTTAAGTGTCATTGAGATAGTTCAGACTCATGTTCGTTGTGGTGGTGGTGGCA
>NW_006408843.1:1075449-1092153 GCF_000296735.1 Chrysochloris asiatica
GTGTAGAGTTGGTTCTGACTCATAGTGACCTTGTATAGGGTTTACAATGAGCAGTTTGTGACTTTTTACTGCCCACATTGCTGTTCAAACCGGCCTTGCAGCTGAGTGCCTACCCTACATAGTGATGCTGTATAAGATCTGAGGAGTAGCGGGTGGGTTTGAACTGCAAGCTGTGGTTACTAGTTCAGTATTTAATCTATAGCACCACATCAGAACCTCAGGCAAAAAGTAGATAAGACTTAAATCAGGAGGTCAACATATTGTTTCCTTTTTAAAAAGATAGGGACATATGTTGCACCTCACAACTCTCCACCAGGCAGTGTTTTCTTAGGAATGGTGTGAGATGCAAATTTTAACAACTACATATAACAAAGAACTAGAAAAATTCCAGAGGAACTTTCAATGAAAAGTCAGAATCAAAGTTCTGACTTTGTCTTCATCCCTAAGTGAATTAACATTAATTAATCTCACCAACCCTCAATGGGAAGAACATCTGTGCAGTTTGTCATACAGGATTACCATGGAAATGAATGAAAACAAATACAGAGGTACCTGCTACCTGTCACATAATACAGATCTCAAATAATGCTACTATTACCATTTTTCTACTAGACACCATCAATGTATAATTTTTTAGCCCTCATTTCAATTTAGTCTTGTATTTCTCCTCTCCTCAGACCATTGCAACCAGAGTGCTGACCTTCTTCCATTATGATTATACAAGGTTACGTTTGTTTTCATTTTCTATTTCCTTTACATAAACGCCAGCCCTTGCCCCACTACAGCACCCATCCTGTTACTATGACCCCTTTACTGGATCACAAGACTCTGTTGTTTACCATTTATGTGCCAATAGAAGGGAGATGCTGACTGGCCAAGGAGTTTTCACACTTACCTGGCAATCAGAGCAAGACCATTTCCATATATAAATGGCTAAACCATAGTCGTCAGAGACAGACATTGGAGCAAAACTGATTAACTTCTAATCATTAGAAAAACATCAAACTACTCTTATTCAAAGCTTCAAAAGCAAAGCTATACCTATTAAGTCATGAAGCCATGAGTAATGGTTTATTTCTAAATCTTCCAAATTCATCAAGTGAATTGGAACAAATCTCATCTATGCTTTCTCACTTCTTAATAAATATTTTCATAGATTAAACAGTCATTTCTATCCTAAGCACAGACAAGTCTCATCTATGAATAGTCAGCAATTTATGCCAGAGATTACTTGGCTCCAATATATTCCCAATGATCTCCTTTAAGACTTAAGTGAGAAGTAGCTTGAGATGTAAAATGAGTAAAAAGCCAATTGCACACTCTTAAAATCATTGTCTTCAACTACAAAACAATGTAGTGCATCGTTAGGAGGGTGGGGTCAACACAGATAGGAATTTGACCCCAGCCAACTGCCTCACCTCACACCAACCTGTCTTCTTGCTCCCAACTCCAGGCAAGGATTGTTCTATAATATTCAAGCTCATGAAATGGACCAACCCTATTTATTCTAATGTAATGATTCTAACTCTCCCTTAAGACAGACTTTTTACACTTGCATTGTCTCAACTTGTTTCAGAAGCTTGACAAGAAGGAAAGAAAACTGGATGAGAACAGGGGCAGTGAATTGCATTATAGAGAAGGTTATGAAATCTTACATTTCTGTTTGTGTGTGTGTGTTTACTTTTATCCTATTATGGAAGTAACCACTGAATTGCATAATTTTTCCATTGCTCTATACAAATTGTACACATTAAGATACAGAGTTAAAAAAGTATTGGTTAACTCACACTTAATAAACATTAAATCTCAACAGGGTGGGCAGAAAAAGCTTACTGTCTTTTCCCAAGAGAATTATTAAAAAAAAAAAAAAAACAACTATTTCCAGTAATTAAAAATATAAGACAAAAAAATGAAACTAAAAAATAAATAAAATGAAACTGACCCAAGAGTCAAGAGATTATGTTTATCTGTGAAAAAAATAGGGCTTGAAATCAGTCCAAATGGGATTTTGACCCAAGTAGGAGTCCTGGTGTGACTCTGTGGGTTAATTCACTGCACTACAAAATGGGTTTGAACCACAAGGTCAGAGGTTCAAGCTCACCAGCCACTCTTGGGAAACCTATACTGGGTCGCTATGAGTTGGAACCAACTTGACAGCACTTAACAACAACAGGAAAATGGCAACATTGCCTTCCTCAAAAATGGCAGCCAACATACATTGAAAGGAGTGCGGTCAACCACCATCTTTGAAAGGGCAAACTGCCTATTTTCTACCTAAGTCAAAATTCCAACAGCAAGAAATTTGGTTGCTATGCAGTGTATATGCTCTGCCAGGCATGACTGAACCAATTTGAACCAGTTGGAAACCCTGGTAAAAATTAAATACTTTAACCAGGATATGTAACATATGTCATTCCCTCTGGAAGCCAAATTTCCACTCTATAATAGTACCTCTGATGATTCGGAAGTGAGGGGGTTTGAATGTAATGTCACTGGAATGACAAATGGCTACAGAAGTGTGAAGAAGTTCACATGATCACTGACACTAAACATCACCTGCAGTCTTTCATAACTTGTGGGCCATGCCAAGGTACACTTCCTGGGTGCTGTGTGATGTCACAGATAGGTAGAGCATTTCTACTCCTATGAAAGAAAGTGAGGCCCTACCAGAATGAGAAATCTGACAAGCAGTCCAAGAACAGCTTCCCAAAAGGCATTTCTTTTAAGGTGAATCATTCATGCTCTGTGAGTACAGATGAAGATTACAGGAAGCGCCATTCAACTTCCCAGGCTAGTAAAAGTCCTACAACTGTTTCCAGAACCCCAGAATTCACCTGATAGCCAAACACATTTTTACTTAAATTTCAAAAACTACAGAATGTATCGAATCATTGTTCTTGGCCTTCTTTTCTCTGGTTATTAGTTGTAGTCAAGTGGGCTCTAACTTACGATGACCCATGTGCAACAGAAGAAAATACAGCCCCGTTCTGTGCCATCTTCACAATTACTGGTATGTGTGAGTTCATTGTTGACACCACTGTGTATTTTAAGTGCTTCCAGTGCTTTATCAGACAATCTGTATCAGTCTGTTGTGATCAATAAGGTTTTCATTGGCTAATTTTTAAAGTAGATTACCAGGCCTTTCTTCCCCCAATGGTGACCATGCTGGTATTTGAAATGTCTGTGGCATAGCTTCCAGCATCATAGCAACATGCAGTAGAGCTGGGGTGGTGGTCTTCTCTTAGAGAATTATTCATTTGATAGATATTTACTTAAGTCTTAGTATATGCAAGTCATTGTTCTAGGCCCTGGATATAGAACTTGAACAGGAGAAAACTATCAAAAAATTCTACAAGTTAATAGCAAAAACAAACAAAGAACAGAGAAAAATGCTAACAAGGAAGGAAACCATGATAATAGTTAATAGCAGGAATTTTTGTGCAAGAGGGTAGGGATTCTCTAATTTTCATGTGCATAGAACTCACTATGGATCTTGCTGAAATGCAGATGACTGGGATTCTGCAATTCTGACAAGCCCTCTGGGTGAAAATGCTACTTTTGGTCAACAAACTACATCTTAAGTAACAAGAAAAAGGATTTTGTGCACCAGAGGTTCTCAAAGTGTGGGTTTAAACCAGCAGCTTCAGCATAAGTTGAAACTTGTTCACAATGTAAATTCATAGACTCTACTCCACATCAGCTGAAGCAAGAGTTCTGGAGGCGGGGCTCAGCAATCTGTATTTTAACCACCCCTCAAGGTGATACTGATGCATTCACTAAACAGCTTCCAGGAGATTAGTCACCATCCATATAAGGCTTTGAACAATCTTAAACGTGACTTGTCTGAGCTGAAGTATATTGTAGGCGTACACTACACACCAGATTTCAGACTTGAAAAAATAATGTAAAATACTTTACTAGTAGTATTTTAAGTATAAAATTAAAATACTATTTTGGATTTTTAGATTAATTTCACCTGTTTTAGCTTGCTCATTTCAATGTGGCTTCAAAAAAGTATTATTACATATGTGGTGTGCATTATATTTCTACTGAACAGTGCTAGAAGTAAATTTTTAAAACTAGTTTAGAGCAATGATTTTCAAATGGATAATTTTGAATGCACAGAGTCATGTGGCAAAATCTGTATCTATTTTTGGTTTTCACAACCACTGGTGTGGGTACTATGGAACCTAAAAATAAGTAAAGACTAAACATCTTACACTACACAGGACAAAGCCACAACAAAAAAAATTCAAATCACGTCTTTCTCCTTCAAAGTGACTACTGTGTTTGAAGCACTGACCTTTTAGTTAGCAGCTAAGCACTGAACCACTCCCCAACCAAGGTTTGTTAAACAAAGAATTACCCAGACCAAAAAGTCACCAGTCCTGAGAGTGAGGAATCTTTTATAGAGCAGTGATTCTGCACCTTAGTATTGCTTAAGAAAGGTAGGAAAATACTGATGCCCTTGCTCTATCCCTGGCCCGATTTAATTAGAATCTCATCTACAAAAGTCCTGATGTTAGTTTGTTCTTTTGCTTTGTTTTGTTTTGTTTTGCTTTTTCAGTTCCCCACAGAGTGCTCCTTGGAGGCCAAGATGGCCAAACTTCATCTCTCATACTTTGGACATATTGTCAGGAGGGACCAGTCGCTGGAGAAGGGTATCATGTTTGGTAAGGTGGAGGGTCAGAGAAAAAGAGGAAGACCCCCAATGAGATGGATTGGCCAGGTGGCAGCAGTGTTGGACTCAAGTGTGGCAACAGTCGTGAGGTTGACCAGGATCGGGCAGTGTTTTGTTCTGCTATGCATAAGGTTGCTATGGGTCAGTACCAACTCGATGGCAATTAACAACAACAACAGATTCTAAGGTACGGACAGGGTGGGGAACATTTGTTCTAGATGAATGGATGGAAGCCTCACTCATTCATAAATGCTTCTGTTTTGCTGGCACCCACCAAATCCTAAGAGCCAGAAGGGAGAATTTGCATTTCTAGCAAGGATTCAGATATACTTGATATAGAACTGCTGGTCTGGTGTTGGGTGGAGCATTTGACACACTATTCAGCATAACAAAATACTACTCACCAGTTGACAGAACCCCAGAGAGAACAGGGTCCTTTCCAGACATGGAGCACTTGCTGCCTGCTAAGAGGAGGGTAGTCTGACCAGTATTTGTTTGCTTTGACTGGACCTAGCAGTTTTATCAAGGTGAAGTTCCCATTTAGCTGGGGCAGAAAGCAGTTCATTTGTGGGGAGGAAAAGGGATTTAAAAAATCAAACAGTCATTTACTCCTGCTGCCATGCAATGCAACCAGAAAACCCAACAATTTCAGTTACTGGGGTTATCTTAGAGAAATCTCTTTTACTTAACTAGTTATTTCCTACCAATACTAATAATGCAAATTAAATAATATCTAAAGATATTACCACCACACAATCACTGATTGGTTTAAAATTAAGAAAGATGTGTGACAGGGTTGTATCTTTCACCATACTTATTCAACCTGTATGCTGAGCAAACAATACAAGAAGCTGGGTTAAATGAAGAAAAACGTGGCATCAGGATTGGAGGAAAACTCATTAACAACTTTCAATATGCAGATGATACAGCCTTGCTTGCTGAATATGAAGATGACTTAAAATATTTACTGATGAAGATCAAAGAGCACAGCCTTCAGTGTGGTTTGCATCTCAATGAAAAGAAAGCAAAAATCCTCACCACTGGACCAATAAATAACATTCTCATCAAGTTAGAAACGATTGAAGTTGTCAAGGACTTCATTCTTCTTGGATCAACTATCAATACTCATGGAAGCAGCAGTCAAGAAATCAAACGACATATTGCATTAGGCAAATCTGCTGCACAAGACCTTTTGAAGTGTTGAAGAGCAAAGATGTCAGCTTGATGACTAAAGTGTGCCTGACCCAAGCCATGGTATTTTCAATAGCCTCATATGCATGTGAAAGCTGGCCAGTAAATAAGGAAGACCGTTAAAGAATTGATGCATTAGAGTTATGATGTTGGAGGAGAGTATTGAAAGAGCCATGGGCTGCCAAAAGAACCAAAAGATCCATGTTGGAAGAAGTGCAGCCAGAGTGTTTGTTAGAGGCCAGGATGGCCAAACTTCATCTCTCATACTTCAGACATATTGTCAGGTGGGACCAGTCACTGGAGAAGGAAAACATGTTTGGTAGGGTGGAGGGTCAGAGAAAAAGAGGAAGACCCCCAGCAAGATGGATTGGCCAAGGGGCAGCATCAATGGGCTCAAGCGTGGCAACAATAGTGAGGCTGGCCCAGGACCAGGCAGTGTTTTGTTCTGTTGTGCACACGGTCGCTATGAGTCAGTACTACTAATGGCACCTAACAACAACAACAACAAAAGATATTAAGGAAGGTGCTCTGGTGGTGTAGCAGTTTGAGTTGGGCTGCTAGCCTCAAGGTCAGCAGTTCAAAACTGCTAGCAGTTCAATGGGAGAAAGATGAAGCTTTCTGGTCCCGTAAAGATTTAAAGCCTTGGAAACCCTATGCAGGGTCACTATGAGTCGGAACTGGCTGCGCAGCACATAACCACCACCACCACCACCACCACCAAGATAGTAAGAAGTAATTCATCTAGTGTTGGACATGTTTTCAGGAGGGACCAGTACCTGGGGATAACATCATTCTTGGTAAAGTCCTGCATCAGTGCAAAAGAGGAAGACCCTCAATGAGATCAACTGACACAGCAGCTGCAACCATGAGTCAAACACAGCAGGAATGTGATGAGAGTACACAACTGGACAGTATTGTGCTGTGTTGTACACAGGGTCATTATGAGTCAGAACAGACTCAACAGCACCTAACAACAATGCAAGAAGTACACGAAAATGACTTATTCCTAAAATGAATCACAGAAGAGGCAGGAGCCAGGGAAAACCAGAGCTTCAAACATTTTATGGCCCTCTCTTCCATAAACAATTTATGAAGAATATATACTTAATGCTGTTGTTGTTGTTAAGTGCCATTGAATGATTTCCAACTCATAGCAACCTTATGCACAACAGGATGAAACCCTGTCTGGTCCTGTGCTGGTGGTCCTGAATGTTCCGAATCGTAAATATTCACATGGTGTTCCTGGGTGGTTCAAATGGTTAAGTGTTTGACTGCTAATCAAAAGGTTGATTGAAACCCAGCCAGAAACATGTTGGAGGACAGGTCTTATTATTGGTTTCAAAAGTTTAGAGCCATAAAAACTACAGAGCAAGATTCTACTCTACAACAAATTGGGTCACTTTGAGTTGAAAGAGACTCCACAGAAACTAGAAAAAACTGTTTACAGACACTCACTTTCATTCCCCACTGGCTCAGCTATACTCCAATCTTCCTGACCTGGCTTTCTGCCTGTTTCTTGTGCATCAGTTTCAGTCTTCTTTGGACCATAAGGTCTTTGCATTAAGGCCCTTCCACAAGATCATCTAAATGGATAAATCTCCCATACTACCTTGTTCTCTGAGCAACTGTCATCTTCTCTCTCCCTTTCCCTGCCTCTCTTTTGCTGCTTTAATTTTCAATAGCATTTGTCACCTTTATCATTCTGCATAATTTATTTATTTATTCTGGCTGTTGGCGGAAGATTCATTAATCTGCCATATGCAGAAGATACAACTTTCCATAGTGAAAGCAAAGAGGACTTAAAATACTTACTGATGAAGATCAAAGACCACAGTTTTCAGTATGAATTGCACCTCAATGTAAACAAATTCTCACCACTGAACCAATAAATAACATCCTGATAAATGGAGAAAAGATTGAGTTGCCAAGACTTCATTTAGCATTGTCTGGATCATCCTAGGAAGAGTGGATGGGAGAATTCTTACTTCTCACTCTAGACTGTGTGTTGACATACTACCTGTGGTGGTAGTTATGTGCCGTGGAGTTGGTTCCGACTCATATTGACCCTGTACAGGGTTTCTGCAGCTGTAAATCTTTTTAGGAGCAGAAAGCCTCATCTTTCTCCTGAGGAACAACTGGTAGTTTCGAACTGCTGAACATGCAACTCACAGCCTGACTATGGATTCCAAAGAGATAGCAAAATCTCCTTGGTTGATGATCCATCCTGGCTGGTACTGATATGAAACTGTCAGGAATTCCTCTAGATTCACAATTTTGCCATGAAACATATTTTTTTCCAAATTGTTTTCATAAGGATTGTCTCATCTAATTAAAGCTTCAAAATGTGGTCAAGGGACCTATGGTGTTCCCCAAGATCCCTTCAAGATGTTCCTGAGGTCAAAGTATTTTCATAATAATACTATGAGATCATTTTCTTTTTATATTCCCATTGTCTCTTACATATACAAAGCATAAAAGTTCATTTATATAGTTTCTGTTTCCACATTTTAACTAACTTTTAGGACACTACCACTAGCTCACTTTGGGTGCAGTATCAAGAAAAAAAGTATTTTAATTGCCTTTTTTATCTGAAGATAAACCACAGTTATCTGAAAAGGCTATTAAAATATTTCTGCTTTTCCCAACTATATACCTATGTAATGCTGGATTCTCTCCATATACTTCAACCCAAAACCATGTTGTAACAGATGTAACACAAATGAATGTATGGGAATCTAGCTGTCTTCTATTAAGCTAGCCATTAAAGAGATTGACAAACATGAAAAATAATGCCACTTTTCTCTTTATTTCCTGACTTCAGAAAGTAATTATTTTTCATAAATGTGTGTTATTGGTATTAGCATATAATGGGTTTGTTATTTCAAAACAAATGAATAAATCTTTTCAGAATTTCTCAATTTAAATTTCTAAATAAAAATAGCCCATGTGAAGAACAGATGTTGGAATACTTAATCATTTTTAAAACTGTACAAGTGTCTGCTGCATTAAACCCAAACCAAACACATTGCCATAAAGGCAATTCCAGCTCACAGTAACGTTGACAAGGTTTCTCAGGTTGTAAATCTTCATGAGAGCAGCCGGGGGCTTAAAACTGTCAACCCAGTGCCTATTCTACAGTGGCATCAGAAAAAGTCTCTTGTGGGAAACATGGGATTTGTCAAGTAGGCTGTTGTTCAAGCAGGATAAAATATACTGAAATGATAAGAAAAGAAAGTACTTCCAAAACAAAGTTTTTAAAGCCAGGAGGAGGAATGAGAGAATCTAAAATAGATTTGTAGCATTCTTTACAAGGAGAAGGGAGATGGAAGGAATACTCAGAGTCACTGTGCCAAAAAGAAATGGTTGATGTTCCACCATTTCAAGAGGTAGCACATGATCAAGAGATAATGAAACTGAAGGAAGAAGTCCAAGGTGCATTGAAGGCACTAGAGAAAAAAAGCACTGGGAATTGAAGAAAAGAAATTGAAATCATCCAACAAAATGCTGCAGCACTGGAGGCACTCACTCATCTATGCCAAAAAATTTGAAAGACAACTACCTGGCCAACTGAACTGGAAGAGATCCATATTTGTGCCCATTCCAAAGAAAGGTGACAAAACAAAATGCACAAATGATCGGACAATATCATTAATTCACATTGCAAGTAAAATCTTGCTAAAGATAATACAAAAAAATGCCTGCAACCATACATTAACAGAGAAATTCAAGACGTTCAAACTGGATTCAGAAGAGGATGTGGAATGAGGGTTATCATTGCTAACATGAAATGGATATTGGCTGAAAACAGAGAATACCAGAAATATGTTTACATATGCTTTATTGACTATGCAAAGACTTTCTATTATGTGGATCATGACAAGCTAAATACTCAGTGTGGAGAATGAGTATTCTGGAATATATAATTTTGCTCATCAGGAACCTGTATTGTATATATAGACCAAGAGGCAGTTGTTCGAATAGAACAAGGTAACAGAACAGTTTAAAATTAGGAAAGTTGTGCACCAGGGTTGTGTTGTTTCACCATACTTATTCAATCTGCATGCTGAGTAAATAACTTGAGAAATTGGATTATATGAAGCAAAATGTGGCATCAGGATTGGAGGAAAATTTATTATGCATATGATTCAACCTTTGCTGCTGAAAGCAAAGAGGACTTAAAATACTAATGAAGACCAAAGTCCATAGCCTTCAGTATGTGTTGCATCTCAATATAAAGAAAACAAAAATCCTCACAAGTGGACGAATAAACAACATTCATATAAATGGATAAAAGATTGAATTTTTCTAAGACTTCATTTTGCTCAGATCAACTATCAACACACATGGAATCAACAATCAAGAAATCAAAAGACATATTGCATTGGGTATATCTGCAGCACAAGACTTCTTTAATGTGTTGAAGAGCAGTGATGTCAGTTTGAGGACTAAGGTACAGCTGACCCAAGCCATGGTATTTTCAATAACCTTATATGCATGTGAAAGTTGGACGGTGAATAAGGAAGACTTGGAGAAGAATTAATGCATTTGAATTATGGTTTTGAAGGAGAATATTAAAAATACCATGGACTGCCAAAAGGACAAATAAATCTGTGTTGGAATAAGTATAGTCAGAATGCTCCTCAGAAGGCAGGATAGCCAGACTTCATCTCTCATACTTCAGACATAGTACCAGGAAGGACCAGTCTCTGGAGAAAGGTATATTGTTTGGTAAAATTAAAGTTCAGAAAACAATAAAAGATCCCCAGTAAGATGGGTTGGAACGGAGACAGCAGCAAAGGGCTCAAACACAGCAACAATTGTGAGGTTTGTGCAGGACCCAGTAGTGTTTTATTCTGTTGTGTATAGGATCACTATGAGTCAGTACCAACTAGATAGCACCTAACAACACCAACAAAGATGGAATTGTTTGTTCTTCTAACAAGTACATATTCAATATTTGAATGCAATCATGTTTTTTGCCATATAACTCATTCTTTATATTTACTAATACTATCCCTTCTTGGTTCTTTTATGAGGGAGTGTTTTGGGTCTCTTTTGTTCTCTGATCTGTCTCAAACATCAATTTTAAAAAATTGTTGAAAATTCCATTGTTTTTTAACCTCATTTCTTCATGAACTCTTGAGACCCCCTTGTATTCTTGATGAGTGTTTGTCATTTGGTATGTCTTTACAAAAATAATGAAGGAAGGGAGTTTGCAGAGAGAGAAATAGATTGTAGGAGATCAAGATGACCATTAGTGTCAGTAAGAACCTGAATTTTTAGTCTGATTTGGAGATTGAAAGACTCATGGTCTTCAGTAAGTTATTAAACTCAGATGTCATGATTTTCTCACATTTAAAATGGAGAAAGTACAACCTACAGGATTGTAGTAAGAATTAAATAAGATAATATCTGAAAATTGCATATCCTCTGGCTCTTAGTAATTGGTCATTAATCATAGCTACAATGATCATCACACCTTTATTAATTACATTGACTTTATGCCCCCAGCAGACAGTGTCCAGGGTTTCCTGATTGGGTTAAATATGCTGGGCAGCCTCAGGTTCACTTTTGTTGTGTTAAGGATAACTCAATTTTCCATTGCTCAAGACGATAATTTGTTTCTAGACTCAGGAATATAAATGAAACAGATTCAACACATATCGTGTCCATGCTAGAAGCAATGTAAGAGGTCATTTATTCTAACCTTTATTTTATCTTAAAAGATAAGGAAATGGAGGCCCAAGGCGAAAGGTGTTCATATGGTCACACAGCTTACTGGTATAGCCTAAAACTCAGTCTTCTCGATTCCCAGGCCAGCATTCTTTTCACTCCATCCAGCATGGAAATTGTTTATAGGCAGTCCTAAAATACATCACGAAATAGAAGGTAACCAAGATCATGTCTGGAATGAACCCAGGGTAACCGTCACTCTTTATCACTCAGTAACCACAGATAAAACATGCTCCTCCTCTTTATAACTCATAATTGATGGTTTGCATAAGAATAAACACTAGGCACATGAATCTTGCTTATACACTGAAAGAACACTAAGTTTCTTCTTATAACTATCTAAAAGATTGTAAACAAGGAAAGATAAGTCACATGAGCAATTTCTACACTGTCTTTTCAAACTTCGTATACTAAAGTATTTTAAGCTATACTTATAGATCACATAGTTGGATTGAAATTCATTAGCCAATGTGGTGCTTATGTGCCGTGGACTCGCTTCTGACTCATAACGACCCTGTACAGAGTTTCCGAGGCTGTAAATCTTTACAGGAGCAGATGTTGTTGTTGTTATGTGCGGTGAAGACGGTTCCGACTCCTAGCGACGCTGTACAGGGTTTCCGAGGCTATAAATCTTTACGGGAGCAGAAAGCCTCATCTTTCTCCCGTGGAACAGCTGGTAGTTTTGAACTGATGACCCTGATGTTAGCAACCCGATTCGTAACCACTAAGCTACCAGAACGTCCTGTTGTTGTTGTTGTTGTTGTTGTTGTCGAGCTGATCTTTGAAATTTTATGTTTAGCTCTTGTACCTCATTTCTTCCATTTGCTTTAGCATCTGTAAGCTGGAGAGCAAGTTTCAATGTCTATTCTGACATCCATTTTGATCTTTCCTTCTTTCTTATCTTCTCAATGACTTTTTGCTTTTTCCATATTATGATATTCTTGAGGTCATCCCACAACTCCTCTGGTCTTTGGTCTTCAGTGTTTAATGTGTCAAATCACATTCAGATAATCCCTAAATTCAGGTGGGATATATTCAAGGTCATATTTTGGCTTTCCCGGACTTGTTTTCATTTTCTTCAGTTTCAGTTTGAATTTGCATAAGATTAATTGATGGTCTGTTCCACAGTCTGCCCCTGGCCTTTTTTTCACTGATGATATGGAGCTTTTCCATCGTCTCTTTCTGCAGATGTAGTCAATTTGATTTCTGTGTATTCCACCTGGTGAGGCCCATGTCTATAATTTCTTACACTGTCTAAAGAAGATATTTGAAATGAACAAATCATTGGCTTTGAAGAAGTCTATCATGTGATCTCCAGCACCATTCCTAAATTTTCCAACTACTGATCCTTCCTCTTTGCTCCTAACCTTTGCATTCCAATCACCAGTAATGGTCAATATACCTTGATTGCATGTTAGATCCATTTCAGATTGAAGAAGTTGGTGGAATTCTTCTATTTCATTCTCACTGGCTTTAGTGGTTGGTGTGTAAATTTGAATAATAGTAGTATTAACTGCTCTGCCCTGTAGGTGCATGGATATTATCCTATCACAGAAAGCATTGTACCTCATGACTGATCTGGATATGTTCTTTTTGACAATGAGTGCAACACCATTCCTCTTCAATTTGTCATTCCCTGCATATTAAACCATGTGGTTGTCAGATTCAAAATGGTTAATACCAGTCCATTTCAGCTCACTAATGCCTAAGATACTGATGTTTATGTCATCTATTTGATTTTCGATAACTTACAATTATCCCAGCTTCATACTTTGTACATTCCATGAGCTGATTTTAAATGGATGTTTACAGCTATTTCTCTTCATTTTGAGTTGTGTCCCATCAGCAAATGAAGATCCCACAGGATTTTCTCCCATGTGCTTTACTCCATTCACGTCGTATCATCACGGTCAACTCTTCTTTGAGGAGGTAGCTCTTCTTCAGTCACATTTTGAGTGCCTTCCAACCTGAGGGGCTCATTTTCTGGCACTATATCTGACAGTGTTTCTCTGCTATTCATAAGGTTTACAGTAGCTAAATATTCGGAAGTAGTTTGTCACGTCTTCTTCCTAGTCTGTCTTCATCTGGAAGCTCATCTGAAACCTGTCCACCATGGCTGACCCTGCTGGTATTTAAAATACTGGTTGCATGGCTTTCAGAATCACAGCAACTCACAAGCCACCACAGTATGACAAACTGACAGACGAGTGGTTGACCAGAGCTCCTTGTTGTTATTGGTATGTGCTGTGGAGTCGGTTCTGACTCACAGTGACCCTGTACAGGGTTTCCAAGGCTGTAAATCTTTATGGGAACCAAAAGCCTCATCTTTCTCCCATGGAACAGCTGGTAGTTTTGAACTGCTGACCTTGTGGTTCGCAGCCCAATTCGTAACCACTATGCTACCAGAGCTCCTTATAGATCTCCTTAGTACTTAGTAAAATACAAGGGATTTAGTTACACAGGTTAGTAACAACTAGTTGCCATTGAGTTGATTCTGACCCTGCAGGACACAGTAGGGTCATCCCATTGACTTTCAAATGCTATAATCTTTATAGAAACAGATTGTGACATCATTCTCCCATGGAGTGGTAGGTGGGTTCAAACCACCAACATTTCAGTTAATAGCCAAGTGTTCTAACTACTATACCACCAAGGCTCCTACTATAGTTAGTTATTAGGCTATTGAGTTGGTTTGAACCCACAGTGACCCTGTATAAGGTTTCTGAGGAGTGTCTTTTGAGTTCCAACCACCAATATTGCAGTTAGCAGACCAGTGCTTATTCTACAGCACCATACCAGGACTCTACTATAATTAATTACTGTTTTTAAGTGCCATCAAGTCATTTCTGATTTATAGTGACCCTATATAGGGTTTCTGAGGAACAACTGGTGGGTTTGAATCATCGACCTACTGGTTAGCAGTTCAGTTACGAGTCAGGCTACTAACCTCAAGGTCAGCAGTTCAAAACTACCAGTGGTTCTGTGGGAGAAAGATGAAGCTTTCTGCTCCCTTAAAGATTTATAACCTTGGAAACCTTATACAGGGTCTCTATGTGTTGGAACCAAGTACACAGCACACAAACACTACCACCACTGCTGATCCCAGAGCCACAGCAGGACTCCACTGAAGTGAGTTGTTTGTTAAGTACTGCTAGATCCCTTATGATTCATAGCAACTCTGTATAGGGTTTCTGAGGAGCAGTAACTCCTACTAAATACATGCACAGAATTGGCCCACGTATGTATTTGCCAGTAATTGGAGTTTGTGTACATGAACAACCAAATAATATTGATTTAAAAGAGAAGCTCTATAGAAATTTAAATATACAGTATGTGACAGACCTTGGCCTGATGATTAAACCTGAAAAAAAATCAGTTATTAAAAATAAACTAAGGCACCAAGCAAAACATCTTGTATGGAAACATATTTGAATCACTGAAAGCAAATGAAAGATCCCTCCTATTTGCCAAACATTACCAGTCAGACACCTTTGCACAGAACAAGCCTGTGCAAATCAACATCATAAAACATATGGAATGCAGCAGGGTATGCCTCCAAGACAGTATAAACAACTAAGTTACAGGAAAACCCCTGATAGTCAATTATGAATTTCTTTAGTTAAGTTACTCTAATCTTTCAATCCATCTTAAATTCATTCTTTTATTCAACAAATTAAGCACCTAATAAGTATATGAGACACCAGAAATTCCAAGATGAATGACATTTTGATATATTACTCACTCAGGACTTAGGAAAGAAAGTCCAGACCAAGTTTGTTTTGAATACAATGGATAGATAAAGAAATGAAAATTAAAACATACATATTTATCTAGGGAGGATATGTCACGCAACCATGTTAGACACCACAATTAGACAAAGCCTAAAAATATAATTATACAGGGCTTCTTTAGGGGAAAAATCAAACAGGAAATGTAAACATTGTTCTAAGGAACTACATCTAAATTTCAGGGTTGAATGGCAAATGAAAGCAGTAATTTAATCATGGCTAAATAGTAAATATATGATCAAGGAAAGGCAAACATTTGTCCAGAATGAAGATGAGAATGTACAAGACAAAGGCTAGAATTAATAAGATGTCTATTGGAATACTGCAAAAAATGACAATAACAATTCACCCATCCCCATCTCTACTCAGCTAGGTTCTATATAATTCATTGCAATGGTCACACAGAACTCAGACACCATACTCACAGTTATGGAGTTTACTAGGGAATTAACAGGTTACAATTCAGAGTCAGAAATGCTCAGGGCATAGTTATTCTATTCAGGAGAGGCCACTCCTCAGTCATATTCATAGCAGGCTTCTCTCTGCTCAGCAAATCTTACAAAGCTCTTTTAAGGTTGCTGATAAATGCTTGCAAGACACACCACTCCACTATTAGCCTCAATCTGAAGACACTAGGTGCTATCTCTGTTGTCAGCAAAGCTAGCTCCCACAATTAAGTGCTTGGAGGCACCCTACTGCAAGCAAGCCTCATGCTCAAAATCACTCAGCTAAACTTGCACCATGAGCTGGGTAATCCAGCACTCCAACTCATGCTCTGGCACTTGGTTCTGTTGCTTCTGCTCCACTGCTGCTCCTCTGCTAGTTCTCTGCCACTTCTCCCATGTCACAGCTTTCTGTCCCTGGGATGAGGTTTAATGCACATGGATCTTAGCATCCAAAGGATGTGCTACATCCCTGGCTCTTCTTTGATGGTAGTAATATTGCCCCATCCTGCTTGTGAAAGGACTCATTTCATTCCCAAGTTAGAGTTCCAAGTTTTACAATCACAATGAACTGTTAAGAGCCATTAACAACTGATTCATATTATCCTATATGTCTTCTCTCTCCTTCGCTTATTCACACCCATCTGACAGGTAGTGGCTACACTTGTCAAATCAGCTGTCCTACATGGAAGTTTGACAACTGAACCTCCAATGCACTCTCACAGGGTCCTTGTTGCTACTTGTTGTTAGGTGCCATCGAATCAGTACTGACTCATAGTGACCCTATGCACAACAGAAGAAAGCACTGCCCAATCCTGTGGCAACCTCACAATTGTTACCACACTTGAGCCCATTGATGCTGCCACTT
>NW_006408843.1:1093713-1115279 GCF_000296735.1 Chrysochloris asiatica
TATTTGACTTTGTCTTCTTGAGCTGACCTTTGAAATTTTCTGTTCAGCTTTTGTACCTCCTCATTTCCTCCATTTCCTTTAGCATCTCTACACTGGAGAGCAAGTTTTGGTGTCTTTTCTGACATCCATATCATTAATGCTCAATAAATCCTCACTTTGTTTTCCTGCTTTTGCTACTGATGTTATTGTTGGCATTATCATCATCATTACAGTACCAATAGATTCTAAAGTCCTTAGAATCCAAAGAGTTCAGTAATTTCAAGTCATGGACCATTGCTTCAGTCCAATTCCCATCTTCTCTGTCACATTTAAGAAGCTCCTAACAACAACAAAAGAAAAACGCTGCTGCTGACAAGAGCATTCTGATTCATAAAAAGCCTTTGTGCTAGAGGATTTTCTTGGCTGCAGACTTTATGGATGCAGATCACTAGGACTTTCTTCCAAAGAACTACTGAATGAGTTCAAACTACCAGTCTTTCTGTTAGTAACCAAGAAAAAAACATTTGGGTCACAAAAAGATCTGCTCTCTTTTAGTTTATCTGTAATTGTGGATCCACAGCATAGTGTTATAGACTTGGCGGCAAACCCAGTTGCCTTTACCAATCTTATAAATACATTTTTTTAAATTTCCTGTAGCCATAATTCTCATGAGGGGAACTCCAGGCACTGCAGTAAATTGGTGAGCCAGATTTATGAGTTTAGGATCTATCAGCTGCTCTTTAATCACACCACCTTGTAAGAGGGCATCAAAGAATAAACAGAATCAGTTCTCCCAGTATCTCCCAGTTTCAATCAGTATTGCTGGAAAAGAGGGCAAAGACTCAGACTGGAGCAGAGAATGTTTCCAGTAATAATACGTGATTGTGAACTCCCAGTTCCCACCCTAGATTACTTGCCAGAGAACCTGCATACTTCCAACAGCCTTGAAGAGCCATGACCGTCTTCTCTTCCTAGAGAATTCTTACCCAGTCTTCAAATATCAGCTCAAAATTAGTCTTCTGTGAAGCCTTCTCTATTAACCCCAAGTTGAAAGTCATTACTATAACTTTCTTATAGAACTTTAGAGCTGGAAGAAAGCTTCTACAAATATTTGCAGTTTCATAAATTCCATGTTTTAGAAACAGACTCAAATGACTTTTAGAAGGAAAAATGACAACTAATCCTAACTATTGGTATTCTACTTGGAACTTTGAGTTGCTTTTTTCAATGTCTTGCTCTAGATTATAAGTTGTATGGCAAAAGTTCAGCTTTACTCCAAACTGTTTAATACAATGCATGAAACATTTTTTTTAATGTAATAAACATTGGTTAAATTTATAACCCCCAAAATTAACAAGGAGATTCTACAGGCACTAGTTGCTGTTACTTGTTAATGTCATCCTATGTATTCTTCTTGAATTTTCATAGGTATCTTCCAGCCATATTGCTTAGATTGGAGTTAATTAGGAATAGTTTTACATAAATGATTTATTATTAGCTTGTTTTATCCTCTGATTATATTACTATTATATGCCCAAATACAAGAGAGCTTCAAAAAGTTCATGGAAAAAATCCATTAGCTTTTTATTCCATTTTTCCATGGTCCTTTTGAAGCCTCCTCCTGCAAGAATTTTATAAAAATTGAAATGGAAAAATAATAAAATCACCACTTGAGTAATGTCACCTAAATCAAATGCTTTGGTATGCATTTTTTTCATTTGAACCTCAAAGCAATCTTGTTTGTTAACAATCATTCCCAGTCTATAGATAAGGAAAGCAGGCTGAGGATGCTTTGTTCATATTCACACAGACTATAGGAATCATGCTTCTCACCACCGGTCCCTTGTCTTGACACTCCATAGTGGGACTCACTGCAACTAGCCAGTAAATAGCTCTCAAATCCACCCATAGTCTTAGAGTTCTATGGGTAGAGAACTCAGGAGACTGGAAACCATGGATAATAATGAGCTGACTCTAATTGGTGGTTGGTTTATCACTGCATATATTTTTGCAAATCTATTCCTTCATCCTGACAATATCATCTTTTGCCATAATCCTAATTTAATTCCTGTACTTCCTCTCAAACACTTGAGAGATTGCAAATCTTTGTTATTTAGCATCAGTCAATTTCCTAGATTTAAAAATAATAATAAAATAGAAAAATGTGGGACGTGTATGTATATACTTTTAGTTTATTCTAATTTCCTGTTTGCCCTTGCTATTTTTTTTTTTCAATTTTGTTTGTGAAAATAATCATGAGTGCTTGAAATGTGTTTTCTGCTCATGTGACATCTCATCTTCTTAAAAGAGTATGCAATCACATATAAGATAATGGCTTTAACAGATCATTTCTCCTATTAGTTATCTTTTAGCTCATTTAAGTGCTTCAATTAACTTATAACATAGTTTTTCACTGGTTTCTGTGAGATAAAGAGAGAACATGCAGCTGAAATCCCCTGATTTCTCTTGCTGCAAAGGCTGATAGTAGAAATATTAAAAAGATAAAGAAAGCTTCAGATGCTTATTCCCAAATCATTGCATTTCTTTTCATTTTTTAAAAATTAATACACACTCATTAGGAATCCCAGTGATGCAGTGGTGTAAGTGCTCAATTGCTAACCAAAAGGTCTGCAGTTCAAACCTACCAGCCACTCCTCAGGAGAAAGACATAGCTGTCTACTTTTATAAAGATTTACAGTCTTGGAAACCTTATGGGGCAGTTCTGTGTGTCCTGTTGTGTCGCTGTGAATCAAAATTAACTCAACAGCAACAGCTTTGTATACACTCATTTTTTAAAGCTTATGGATAGAGATAGAGGTAGAGAGAGTCCTGGTGTGGCTCTGTAGGCTAATGTGTCAGCCTGCAAAGTCATTTGAACTGCAAGGTCGGTGGTTCAAGCTCACCAGCTGCTCCTTGGAAACCCTATACAGGGTCGCTATGGGTCAGAATTGACTCGACGGTACTTAATAACAACATATGTATAAATATATATAATCAAGCAATAAAAGGAGCGTTGGTAGTGTAGTGGTTACAAATCGGGCTGCTAATCTCACCGGTCAGCAGTTTGAAACTACCAGCTGTTCCACGAGACAAAGATGGGGCTTTCTGCTCCCGTAAAGATTTGCAGCCTCGGAAACCCTGTACAGGGTCGCTATTAGTTGGAAACGACTCCACGGCACATAACAATAACAACAACAACAATCAAGCAATATAGAGGTATTCCTCTAGGTGGTGCAAATGGTTAAAGAATTTGCATGCTAACTTAGTGAACCTACTTTGGGAAATGTGGAACAACTAATAAAAGGAGACTGAGAGTTGTTAGATAACTCAAAGACTATAATTAGTGTCACTGAAGTCTACATATAGAAACTGATACATGTCCATAGGAACTGGAGTATGTGTTCCTGTGTACAGTCTCAACACAAACACATAAAATAAATTATTTTTAAAGTCTTATACAATATTGCTAATGCTTGCAAAACATGACTGATGTAATTGATTTTATGTAAATGTGTACATGAAAAATGTTGACTTGGCAAATGTGTTCTTTATATTTTTACTACAGTTGTTTAAATGTCTTTTAAAAGGAAGAAAGAAAGAAAGAAAAGAACCATTAAACGCACAGTTCTTGTCTTAACACAGGAGCTGCCAAAAGTCAAAATTGACTTAATGACAACTGGAAAAAAATTCCCCTTCAGATCCCTTCTTGTATCACCTCCACCCTTGATCCATTTCCCTCCTCATAGATAAACATGTTAATAGTTAGGTGTGTGTATGTTTTTAGGTACAGGGAGAAAAATAGCAGATACGTAATATCACATACATTTTTTTATTAGATTTTCTTCCCTTCCTGTTATATCATAGACATATTACTAGTAAATATAGATCAACCTCAAACTTCTCTAATGACCTCATAGTGTTTCATTCAATGCATTTAAATAATTTACATAATAATTTGCTGATTGGTAAATATTTTAGTTGTTTCCAGTATTTCTCTATTTTATAGCCTTTTGAGATAGCGTATTTATATCATTATGCTCCTATAGGGTTAACACGTTGTACTGCAAAGTCAGTTTGAACCGCAAGGTCGGCAATTCAAGCTCACCAGCAGCTCCTCAGAAATCCTATACAGGGTCACTATGGGTCGGAACCAACTCTACAGCACTTAACAACAACAACGGGATTTTACTAAAGAGAGAGTCTTGGGAGAATTATTCTTGGTTTAAAGGATAAGCACTTTTAAAACTTTGATAATCTCTTCCATTGCCTTTCAAAGAACTGTGGATATTTGTGTTCTACTATACATTCACTAAGGAGCTCTGGTAGCATAGTGGTTACGAATCAGGTTGCTAACTTCAAAGTCAGCAGTTCAAAACTACCAGGTGTTCCACAGGAGAAAGATGAGGCTTTCTGCTCCCGTAAAGGTTTATAGCCTCGGAAACCCTGTACAGGGTCACTATTCGGAACCGACTCCATGGCACATAACAACAACAACACACATTCACTAGCCAGTTGCCTCTGAAGTAGGTTGCCAACTATTCCATTGCACAGGATCAAATGGGATACAGGGATGCAGGACTTTCGATGAGAAAAGTTGTATGGTTCTGGGAAAACTTGGATGAATTAGTCCATCTACTATACAGCTCTTTCTGGAGATCTTCTGAGGGGTTATAAGAACCATAATTCAGGATTGTTCCAATGAGAGACAAGGAAGCGGGCTGTTTATCCCCTAGCCCCACCTCATTGTTGTTGTTCTTATTATGTGCCATCGAGTCAGGTCCGACCTAGCTACCCTGTATAGGGTTTCCAAGGAGCAACTGGAGAGCTTGAACCGCCAACCTTGCAGTACAAACAACTTTGCCATCTGACGCATTAACCTATAGCACCACACCAGGACTCCATTAGTTGATGATAACTCTAAGGCGTTATCTTTCAGTTACTCCCCACCTGACCTTTGAATGGGCTGGACATACTTTTGTTGCCACAGCATGTTCTTCTAGAAGTAGTGCCTACAAGGCAAATTCTGGGGTCAGTCAAGGGCACATAGGTAGGACATCAAATATAATATTTTACTTCTGAGTCTGAGGGGCAAAAGAATGCAACCTTAATGTCATTTTCATTTGGATTAAATGAAATTACGGAAGACTTTGCATCCAATCTCATATTTGGTATGCCTTTTCAAGAATCAAAGAGACTTTTATAGTAAATTATTTTCTTGGACTGAGACAACACACTTCCTTAATAGAAAATTTTTTTAATTCACTAAATTTGTTAGAATATATGTAGAATGGGAGAAGGGTCTTAAGGAACATAAGGGCCTTAAGTTAACTCTTTCATTAACTAAATGTGAGAACTGACAATTTAGTGGCAGTGTTCCTAGTCATTGTCACACCTCTGTTACCTTTAAAATAGAATTGAAATTCTTGAATTTTGTGCATCAAACTTTTAGGCTCTCACTGAGTTGTTCTATGGACATACATTATGCATGTTTCTCCTCCAAGACTCTTCTCAAAAATCCATTTCCTTCCTGGCATATTTTCAGAATTCTAATTCCCCATAAACCTATAATCTACAGTGTGTTAGGTTGTCTCTTTTCATTTTGGGGGTCCATTTCTATTTCCTTAAAGTTTCACTCATTGTATTATATTTTAGTTTGGGTTCTACCTCACTAGTAGAGGAAGTAAGCATACTTAATTACTCAGGGAAGTCATTGTTATGTGCCGTGGAGTCAGTTCCGACTCATAGTGACCCTGCACAGGATTTCCGAGGCTGTAAATCTTTACGGGAGCAGAAAGCCTCCTCTTTCTCCCGCGGAACAGCTGGTAGTTTCGAACTGCTGATCTTGTGGTTCGCAGCCCGATTCGTAACCACTACGCTACCAGGGGTCATTACTGAATACTAATCAAGTGGTTCTTCTGATGTGGCCTGCTCCTACAGTTATTCCAATTTGATAGCATAGAAGCAGATTGTAATGAGACATTCTTATGATGGTTATCAAAGAATTTCTACAGAAACTCATGATCAAAGGAATTGAAGATATATGGGGGCTTCCCCAAAATCTTAGAACAAAAGTTTTCACTTGGACGCCATTTTGTCAATTTCTGAGAAAGTGACTCATGACAGTGTCTGGCTGATCAAAGGACGAGCAGTTTGCCCTTAGGAAGAGCACGTTTTATTTTTCTTCAGTGCCATTGAATCAGTTCTGACTCATACATCCTGTAGATGCTGAACAACAGAGTCAACCTGTATTGTCTTATTATATATTTGTAACTGCACTTTTCTTCTTCTGCTTTCTGTATTCCAGCGCTTATGTCTTGTTGTTGTTGTTGTTGTTGTTAGGTACCATCGAGTCAATACCAACTCATAGCAACCTTAGGCACAACAGAATGAAACACTACATGATCCTGGGCCAAACTCACTACTGTTGCCACATTTGAGTCCATCGATGCTGCCACTTGGCCAAAAAAATCTCACTGGGGGTCTTCCTCTTTTTCTCTGACCCTCCACCTTACCAAACATGATATCCTTCTCCAGTGACTGCTCCCTCCTGACAATATGTCTGAAGTATGAGACACAAAATTTGGCCATCCTGGCCTCCAAGGAGCACTCTTGCTGTACTTCGCCCAACACAGATCTATTGGTTCTTTTGGCAGCACATGGCACATTCAATATTCTCCGCCAACACCATAACTCAAAGGCATCGATTCTCCTATGGTCTTCCTTATTCACTGTCCAGCTTGCATATTCGTATGCATATGAGGTTATTGAAAAATAACATAGCTTGGTTCAGGCACACCTTAGTCCTCAAATTGACAGCTTTGATCTACAACACTTTCAAAAGGTCTTGTGCAGCAGATTTGCCTAATGCAATACATCATTTGATTTCTTGACTGCTGCTTCTGTGAATGTTGATAGTTGATCCAAGAAGAATGAACTTCTTGATAACTTCAATCTTTTCTCTGTTAATAAAAAGGTTGTTTATTGATCCAGTGGTGAGGATTTTTTTTTTTTTTTTGACATTGAGGGGTAATCCATAATGAAGGCTGTGCTCTTCGATCTTCATCAGTAAATATTTTAAGTCCTTTTCACTTTCAGTAAGCAAGGTTATATCATCTGCATATCACAGGTTGTTAATGAGTCTTCCTCCAATCCTGATGCCATGTTTTTCTTCATATAACCCAACTACTTGGATTATTTGCTCAGCATACAGGTTGACTAAATATGGTAAAAGAATACAACCCTATCGCACACCTTTCTTAATTTTAAACCATTCAGTACTCCCATATTCTGTTCAAGCAACTGCCTCTTGGTCCATCTATAGATTCCTCATGAGCACACTTAAGTGTTCAGGAATGCACATACTTCACATTGTTGTCCACAGCTTGTCATGATCCACCCAATTGAAAGCCTTTGCGTAGTCAATAAAGCACAGGTAAATATTTTCCTGGTATTCTCTGCTTTCAGCCAAGATCCATTGGACATCAGCAATGATATCCCTCATTTCACAGCCTCTTCTAAATCCGGCTTGAACCTCTGGAAGTTTTTAGTCAATGTATGCTTGCAGCCATTTTTGAATCACCTTGAGAAAAACTTTACTTGCATTGGATATCAAAGATGTTGCCCAATGATTTCCACATTCTGTTGGGTCGCATCTCTATGAGTGAGTGCCTCTAGTGCCACCTCACTTTCTTGAAAGATTTCAGTTTTTATTCCATCAATTTTTGGTGCCTTGTTCTTTGCCAATTCCTTCAATGCACCTTGGACTTCTTCCTTCAGTATCATTGACTCTTAATTATATGCTACCTCTTGAAACAAACGGTTGAACATCAACCATTTCCTTTTGCTTCAGTGACTGTGTATTCCTTCCAACCTCTTTTGATGCTTTCTGTATCATTCAGTAATTTGCCCAGAGAATCCTTCAATAATGAGAGTTAAAGCTTGAATTTTTCTTCAGTTCTTCCAGCTTCAGAAATGCTGAGCGTGGTCTTCCCTTTTGGTTTTCTGACTCCAGATCTTTGCACATTTTGTTGTACTATTTGACTTTATCTTCTTGAGCTGACCTTCGAAATTTTATGTTCAGCTCTTGTACCTCTTCATTTCCTCCATTTGCTTTAGCAGTGGTAGAGACCCTGGAGGTAAGGGTTAGGTTTAGGGTGAGGGACATGATGAAAGGGAATATTCAGCTCTATTCTGGAGAGCAAGTTTGAGTGTCTCTTCTGACATCCATTTTGATCTTTCCTTCTTTCTTGTCTTCTTAATGACCTTTTGCTTTCTTCCTGTATGATGTTCTTGATGTCATCCCACAACTCTTCTGGTCTTCACTTCAGTCTTTAATGTTTAATGTATCACATATGTTCTTTAGATGATCTCTAAATTCAGGTGGGATATATTCAGTCATATTTTGGCTCTCATGGACTTGTTTTCATTTTCTTCCACTTCAGTTTGAATTTGCATATGAGCAATTGATAGTCTGTTGCACATTCTGCCCTGGCCTTGTTTTGACTTATGCTATGGAGCATTTTCATCATCTCTTTCTACAGATTCAGTCAGTTTTATTTCTGTGTATTCCATCTGGTGAGGCCCATGTGTATAATCATATCTTATGCTGTCTAGAGAGGGTATTTGAAATGAACAAATCATTGATTTTGAAGAATTCTATCATGCGATCTCCAGCATCATTTCTATCACAAAAGCCATGTTTTCCAACTACTGAGCCTTCCTCTTTGTTCCTAATCTTTGCATTCCAATCACCACTAATGATCAATACATCTTGATTGCATGGTTGATCAATTTCAGATTGAAGAAGTTGGTAGAATTCATCTCATTCATCCTCACTGGCTTTAGTGGTTGTTGTGTAAATTTGAATAATAGTGGTATTAACTGGTCTTCCCTGTAGGTGCATGGATCTTATCCTATCACAAACAGTATTGTACCTCATGACTGATCTGGATATGTTCCTTTTGATGATGAATGCAACATCATTCTTCTTCAATTTGTCATTCCCTGCATGGTAAGCCATTTTGTTGTCAGATTCAAAATAGCCAATACCAGTCCATTTCAGCTCACTAATGCCTAAGATATTGATGTTTATGCATTCCTTTTCATTTTTGACCATTTCCAATTTTCCTAGATCCATACTTCGTACATTCCATGTTCTGATTAGTAATGGATGTTTACAGCTGTTTCCTTCATTTTGAGTTGTACCCCATTTGCAAATGAAGGTCTCGTGGGCTTTACTCCCACAGGCTTTACTCCATTCACGTCATCATGGTCAATTTTACTTGAGGAGGCAGCTCTTCCCCAGTTGCATTTTGAGTGATTTCCAACCTGAGGAGCTCATTTTCTGGCACTATATCTGACAGTGTTTCTGTGCTCTTCATAAGCTTTTCAGTGACTAAATATTCAGAAGTAATTTGTCTCTCTTTCTTCCTAATCTGTCTTCATCTGGAAGCTCATCTGAAACCTGTCTACCATGGGTTACCCTGCTGGTATTTAAAATACCCATGACATAGCTTCCAGAATCACAGAAACTCACAAGCCACCACAGTATGACAAATTGACAAATGAGTGGTGGACCCTCCACCTACAGTATGCAAATGGCACAAAGCTTGTTTGCCCAAAGCAAGGAGTACTTGAAGCACTGCTTGTGAAAATCAAGGAATACAGCCTTTCATATGGATTACAACCATAAGAAAACAAAAATCCTCCCAAATGGGCCAATAAAAAGCATCATGATAAACAGGGGAAATGGTTGAATCTGCCAAACATTTCATTTTATTTGGATCCACAATCAAAGCCCATAGAAGCAAAAGTCAAGAATGTACATGACATATTGCATTGGGCAAATCTGCAGCAAAAGATCTCTTTACAGTGTTTAAGAACCAAGATGCCACTTGAAGACTAAAGTGAACTTGATTGACTTTTTTCAGTATTCCAACATGCATATCAAAGCTAGACAATGAATATGGAAAACCAGAGAATTGATGTCTTTGAATCATGGTGTTGATTATGAAGATTGAAATTACTATGGACTACCAGAAGAATGGAGTCCTGGTGTGGTGCTGTGGGTTAATACATCAGACTACAAAGCTGTTTGAACTGCAAGGTTGGCAGTTCAAGCTCACCAGCTGCTCTTTGGAAACCCTATACAGAGTCGGTATGGCACTTTACATCAACAACAACCAGAAGAATGGGCTACTGGCATGGTGCTATAAGATAAACATTGGACTGCTAACTGCAAGGTCAGCAGTTCAAAACCACAAGTTGCTCCTCAGAAACCTTATTCAGGTTTGTTTTGAGTCAGAACAAACTCTACAGTACATAACAGCAACAACAAACCAGAAGAACAAACAAATCTGTCTTGGAAGAAGTATAACCAAAATTCTCCTTAGATGCAAAGAAGGCAAAACTTCATCTTATTTCCTTTGAATATGTTACCAGAGACCAGTCCCTGGAGAAATACATCATGGTTGGTAAAGTAGAGGGTCAGCTAAAAAGAGGAAACTCCCTAACAAGATAAACTAACAAATTGGCTGCAAACATAAAAGGTTTTAGGTGTAAGACCTGACACTGGTTTATTCTATTGTGTACAGGGTTGCTATAAGTTGGAGCTGACTCAAAGACTCAAAGGCATCTAGCCACAAAAACAACAACACAAAGGCCCCAAGCAACAACAGCACAAACCTGAGAAGAAAGGTCTAGAGATCTACCTCTGAAAACCAGCTAATGAAAACTCTATTGATCACGACTGTTCATTTTACAACAGATCATGAGAGTACTGCAGAATTGGGGACATATGGTTCTGTTGTGCATGGTGTCACCATGAGTTGAGGTCAACTAAATGACAGTTAATAATAATACAACAATACTACCCTGATGCGAGGTCACTAAGGGTATGCATCATAATTATAAAATTATTTGCATTCCCCATCATGCCTATCACTATGCATATTGTAGTCATTTCACAAATATTTAATTCCATAGGGTCACCTCTCTTTGGAATGGGCACAAATATGGTTCTCTGCCAACCAGTTGGCCAGATAGTGAGTGCTTCCTGTGTCACATCAGTTTGTTGAAAGGTTTCTCTTTGTATTCCATAATTCCCAGTGTCTTGCTCTTTGTGAATGCCTCCAACGCACCTTGGAGTTCTTCCTTCAGTATCATTGCCTCTTAATCATATGCTACCTCCTGAAATGGTTAAACATCGACCATTTCTTTTTGCTACTTCAACTCTCTGTATTCCTTCAATCTTCTTTTGATGCTTTCTGCATCATTCAATATTTGCCCATAGAATCTTTCAATATTGCATATTGGGGCTTGAAGTTCTTCTTTAGTTCCTCAGCTTGAGAAATACCTAGTATGTTCTTCCTTTAGTTGTTTTAACTCCATGTCTTTGCCCATTTCATTATAAAATTTAACTTGTCTTCTTGAGATGACTTTTATGATTTTCTGTTCCACTCTTTTGTCTCTTCATTTCTTTCATTTTATTTAGCATCTCTACACTGGAAAGCAAGTTTCAGAATCTATGCTAACATCCATTTTGATCTTTTCCTTCTTTCTTGTCTTCTTAATAACCTTTTGCTTAATTTCTATATGGTGTTCTTGATATCATGCTACAATTCTTCAAGTCTTTGGTCTTCAGTGTTCCACAGTTCTTCCACTCTTCAGTCATTAGTATCTAATACATCAAATCTGTTCTTAAGATGATCTGTAAATTCAGGTAGGATATGTCCAAGATCAGATTTTGATATGTCTCGTGGACTTGTTTTAATTTTCTTCAAATGGAATATACAGGAATCAAATTGACTACATCTGTGGAAAAAGACAATAGAAAAGTGTTGCACCTCAATGTAAAATAAACAAAAATCTTCACAACTGGACCAATAAGAAACATCTATATAAATGGAGAAAAGATGGAAGTTGTCAAAAACTTCATTTTGCCTGGATCATCCATCTACAGTCATGGAAGCAATAATCAAGAAATCAAATCTGTTGCACAAGACCTCTTTAAAGTGTTTAAGACCAAAGTTGTCAGTTTGAGGACTAGTGAGTGCCTGATCCAAGCCAAGGTATTTTTAATAACCTCATATGCATGTGAAAGTTGGAAAGTGAATAAGGAAGACCAAAGAAGAATTGATGCATATGAGTTACAATGTTGGATCACAGTATTAAAAGTGCCATGAAATGCCAAATGCACAAACAGATCTGTGTTGGAAGAAATGCAGCCTGAATGATCTTTGGAAGCCAGGATTTCTAGACTTCACCTCTCATACTTTGGGCATATTATCAATAGGGACCAGTCCCTGGAGAGGTTATCATGCTTGTGGAGGGTCAGAGAAAAAGAGGAAGCTCTCAAATGAGATCGACTGGCACAGTGGCAGCAACAATGGGCTCAGATATAGCTATGATTGTGAATTTGGCTCCAGACTGGGCAATGTTTCTTTCTGTTGTGCATGGGGTCTCTATGAGTCAGTACTGTCTCAATGGCACCTAACAACAACATAGACATTAAGCATGGCACAGAGGCATGGATAGTATTTAATTCTGACTTCATACTTAGACTTTAAGAACAGTAATCTTTCTGAAAATTAAGATTTTCTAAACCATATGATCCTTCTTCAGAACCAGATTTCAAGTTTCAAAGGTCCCAAAACTATGCTTAACCTTGGACTCACCAAAACAATATTTTAAACCTATTGGCCTATCTTTATGTTCTTAGGTCAAGTTTTTAGTTTCCCCATGTAATTTGTCATATGATCCCCCAAATTTTACCTTGAGTAGTTTGGCTACAGTTCAGAGTATTTCTATCAGAAATAGATTTTTCTACTTTTCTCAACAGTTCTGAGTAACCCGATCCAGGTTACCAATATATCACATGGTACAATTTCAAGAAATACAATATTAAAGTAGAACAGGAGATTTCACCACAGAACACTGTGCTTTGGATCTTCAGGGATCATGGATTAGAATGCAAACACTCTCGTCAGACCTGTTATCTTAATCTTTAGCAGTCTTTCTTTAGCAACCAATAGACAGATGCATAAATTTAATAAAGAGGAAGTTGATTGGAATGGTGGAAACAAGAGACCACAAAAGTTAAAAGAGAATCAAAGCAAATTTGGGCTTCTTAACACTCGATTTAATTCTATGTTAAGACCTCTTAAGTACAAATTCCAAAGGAAAATGAGCAGTCAGAAATACCAAGAATGTCTGTACAACATCCCAAACCAATGTCAGAAACAGGTACATGAACAAAGGAAATCTAACTTAGAAAAATACTGAAGTGCCTCCAAGGTGCAAAGTCACTAAAACAATGGATAATCAATGATCTGGATGTTATAGGTTTGGACAAAAACATTGTTTGTCTCTAGTGATCTGTGAGCTGGCTACAAAGAGCCAAGCTTCTTCTGTGCCTTGACTCAAGCTTGCTGTGATCTCCTATCTGCTCAGTCAGCCTGCTCCTCTACTGTGCTTTGACAATCACAACAACCATCTGGTTTTCACTCTCCTTCACATCAGAATAGATTACATAGCATATATTCAAAAATATCAATTTGGTTTCCTTCCCATTCTTTAATCAAAAAACCAGAATCAAGGATCAAATTGATTTCCCAATTAGGAATCAGAATGAATATTGTTAAGTGTTGTGGAGTCTGTTCTGACTCATAACAACCCTGTATAGGGTTTCCAAGGAGCAGCTGGTGAATTCAACCTTGAAGTTCAAACAGACCTTATGGTAGAGTGTTTATCCTACAGTGCCACACCAGGATTCCAGAATGAATGTACACATAATCAAATTCCAAAAGTATTTTCAGACAATAGAGAGATGAGGCAATAGCAACAAAGGTGTACAGGTACCTTTGAAGGCTTGAGGTCTCAAAACCACATCAGTGATTGTTAATAAACAAAAACATGTTTAGGGGAAAATTCCTTAATGATGCTACCATGCTCTTGATTAGCTTTTACACTCCAGTTTAGCAGGGATCAGGGGACAAGACAGCTTTCCAGAATTTTCTTCTTCTCACATCTAAAGAATTAACTTGCTGTTTGTTGAGGTTACTGGTGGCCACTGTCCCATGGGAAACCTTCTTTTTAAATCTGTGCAATGTGTTACCATTCAAATTTAGCAATACTGCATCATGTGCTAAAATAATTTAGCGATGCCTGGCCAGATTATGAAAAGAAAAAGGAAAATGTGGGCAGGCAACTAGAGATTGATTTGGCTAGAAAGGATGTAACGGGGATTTCCAAAATCTCCTAACTGAAGGCCAGGGATGATGATTACAAATGATCTATCTGTAAGTTAGTGAAGAGACTCCACAAATGAAAGAAATAATAATATTGGAAACATTACAAGAAAGGGAGCTTCAGTATTGTGAAGAATAAATGTCAAGAACATACGTTACAACTATCAATTCTGTCATGAGGGGAAAAAGGAACAAAGGATGTTTACAGAAAACCAATTTATCACAAACAGCAAAACTCTCCTCCTGATAAAGTCTTACCACAGATGTTGTTTATATCTCTGAAGAAAAGTTTCTGATGGTTTAGCTCTCTCCTATGTGATAAACTTGGTTGGCAGTTCAAACTCACAACCTGTACCTTGAAAACCCTATTCAGGTTCACTAGGAGTCAGAATCAACTCGACAGCACTTAACAACAATAATGCTATAAAGTGTAGTGCTGAAGGATAAGCTCTGAACTACAAGGCCCATTTGAACTGAAAGGTCAGTGGTTCAAACTCACCAGTTGATCCTCAGAAACCCTATATAGGGTCCCTATGAGTTGGAATCAACTCAACAACACTTAACAACAACATTATAAAGCAATTTTCTAAGGTATAACCTCTCTATGGGCATAGTATATGATAATGATGGAGCAGATTGCATTTAAAGAAGAACTCTTGACAAGGATATAAATATCTGTGAACCCAAACAAGTCACAAAATCACATGCTAAACCAGCAACAAAAATAAGAACCACAGATCTACAGTTTTCAAGCTCTGGCCTCAATTTTGGGGTACTGCTTCAATACCCAAAGTCTCCTCTCTGAAAGAGAAAAGAAGAGAAACTTATGGTCCTAACTTGATCACAAAAGCAATTGCTTTCCTTTTTCTGAGTGAAAACTTCTGTGTGAAGTGTCTGATGTCTCACAGAAAATTTATAACCAGGTGTTGACCCACAATGCTATGTGGCTTTTTTTTTTTTTTTAAGAACAGGAAGTTCTTGTGCCAATCTCTGAGAGTGACAATACATTCACGCTGCTCAATGCTAGTCACAGCAGCTACAGTTATTAACAGTTATGATCACTAGAGGAAATGTGAACTGAAGCTACCAGTCATCAGCCATTGAAGAAGAAAAAAAAGGAAGGAACGTAGACCACAGATGGCACAGAGAGAAAGTAGCTGCTATAGCATGGTGTGGCTTAGAGCTGGATGGAAAGAAAAATAGTTACCAAGCCAGACCAGAGGGAACAGGAGGGTCTGGAATTCTCCATCTCGTGAACCCAAGCACAGCTATAACTTTGATAGCACCCATGGGTCATCAGAACATAGATATATATTTTCCTAGTTGTTGTTGTTAACTGCCCATTATGCAACAATGGGATGGATCATGTGATCCATTAGTTTCAGTGAATGATTTTCAGAAGTAAGTCTTCCTTCCTAGTCCGTCCTAGCATTATAGGAACACACATGCCTCCACCAGACAGTGAAGTTGAATTGACCAGGAATTGTACCTCCATCACCCATATGGAAGGCAAGGATTCTACCACTGAATCACCACTGCCCCTGTTGTCCTAGTAAATAGGAAAGTATGACAATTTTTGTTACTGTTGTCAAGTGCCCTCAAGTCAGTTCTGTCCCATAGCAACCATGTATAGGGTTTCCAAGGAGCAGTCGGTAAGCTTGAAATGCCAACCTTCTGGTTCAAGCCGACCTTGAAGTTCAGTGCATTAACCCACAGTGCCACATCAGGACTCCAAATAGTATTTGAAATGTCTTCCTCAGCTGTAACAATTGGTGTATTTAAATAGTATTCATGGTCTACATGTTCTTGTTGTTGTTAAGTGCCGTCGAGTCAGTTCCGACCCATAGAGACTCTGTACAGGGTTCCCGAGGGTGTAAATCTTTACGGGAGTAGAAAGCCTCATCTTTCTCCCGCAAAGCGGCTGGTGGTTTTGAACCGCTGACCTTGAGGTTTGCAGCCTAATTCGTAACAACTATGCTAGCAACTGAATTTTCTCTAAAAAATTCTGAGACAAAATAAGCAGATTCTCTAAAATGTAGTTCTTTTGGAGAAGATACTGAGCTTGCCTGCCCCTGTGTGTGGCCCAATGCAGAGGAAATCCTTTGATAGCTACACCCCACTGGTTTATAATATTTGAGTCAGAAAATTAGCCTAAATGGAGGTCTCTTTAGCAAATTAGAACTTTTTAACAGCAAAAAATGAAAAACACTGTAGCAAGCAATAGACTCACAACTGGAAGAAGCAAAAAGAAGAAAAACCAGGCCCTGAGCTGGCATTGTTTTGACTTTTGTATTCTTTAGCCTCCTATTTCTATCCAGAGAGAGGCAGGAAGGATTTTTCTTTCCAAAACAGAAAAGCAAAACTAACAGATCTGCCAATGTCCTGCATTATGTAATATGCTATTAAGTATATGGGATTGTAGGTTTTAAGATTTCCCTACCAGACTTAAGGGGTTCAGAGTAGGCTTGAAGACCTCTTGTATACTATTTTAGATAGTTTCGACAGCTGGATAGAAAATTTAAAGGATGAATCAATCACTTTCTGGTAATGGTTCTCAGAAGGCATTGATCATTCTCTCACAGGTGTGTCTGGCCTGAGTTTGTCCTCCCTTTGCCTAGACCCCTGATCTCAGAGATAAAGACAAGAAAAAGAACTTAAGATGTGTTAGGACAACTGGGGAGAAGTACCTGCTCTATTTAATGGAAATTATAAAGTTAAAATCAATTTAGAAGCAGTTTACAACAGTTTAACAATGGCTGGGGACTCTTTGACAATTCCATTTGACAGGACTCTATTTTCCTCCTTGAAGCTGGATTGACTAGTAACTGCTGTGATGAATAAAATGTGTCAGAAATGATGCTCATATAGCTCTGGCCTGAAATATAAGAGACATGGCAGTTCCCCAGCCAATCCACCAAACCATCAAGCATGTGACAAGCCATCATGTACACACCAGGGCAGCCTGACCACCAAGCAAAGACCACATGGAGCAGGGGAATCAACCAACCAAGTCCTGCATGAATCCTTAACCAAAAAAACTGTGAGATCTAATAGGATGCTTGTTATTGTAGACCATAAAGTTTGTGTCATTTGTAATAGAAATGAATAACCAAATAATTGAGCTGTGGCTCCTTAAATAATCTTAAAAACTTCAAATATTTTAAGTTTTGGTTACCAGTTAAAAAAGCTATTATAATGATTAATTGCATATATTCCTAGTGTGGCATTGTAGGATAAGCACTTGACCTCAAGATTGGCTTGAACTGCAAGTCGGTGGTTCAAACTCACTAGCCACTCCTCAGAAACCCTATACAGGATCGCTGAGTTGGAACTGACTCAACGGCCATTAACAGCAACATGTGGGTATACAGTAAAGAGAAAATCTAGGGAGAAAATAAATACATCTCTTGTATGTTGGCATGGCTTCCAAATAGATATTTTATGTAATAGATTGCTTATGAAAGATGTATGTAAATTGAATGATTGTAAATCTCTGAGTCATTGCTACAGACCAGTCACTGTGGCAACCACAGAGGTTATAATCATGACCAAAATATCATTTCTTCCCTCAAGAATCTTGCTCTGTAATGGACTCTTGGCTGATTAATATAGAAATTTTTTATTTGGTTTACATAAGTGGTTGCCAAACTTTTTCAGTAAAGCACCATATCGCAAATATCTCAAGTTTTGTCAGTCAAGTCTGCCACTGCAGTGCAGAAAAGCATCTCTAGACAATATGTAAACAAATGAGGGTGGCTGAGTTCTAAGAAAACTTTACTTATGGATATTGAAATTTCAATTTTGTATAGCTGATGCATCATGAAATACGATTCCTTTATTTCAATCATTTAAAAATGTGAAAATTATTCTTAGGTCATAGACTATGCAATCCGTAGATTCATTTGACCAACCAGCCAAAGTATGCCAGTCTCAGTTTAAAGTATGATCAGATGGGTCTCAAGCAGGTGGGCTGTGCAGAAAAAGAAAAGATTTCTTGACTGAGATGAATTGACTATTTGAGGTGCCATGGTAACCAGTAATAGCCTGCCTCCATTTTGTGACTTCTTTCGTCCATAAGGACATAAACCATTGTTGGTAAGAACAGGCTTAGACAACTTACTAGAGAAGGGCTCTGGGTACTATCAAGGTCCCAGTCTAGGGAAAAGGCAGCCAAATGAGGGAATGACCCACAGAAATGGAGTGGGAGGGGATGACTGTCAAGGGCAGTGTGCTGTTTGGGATTTTTTTTTCTTTTTTAATTTAAAAAACACTCAAATAGCAAAAGTGGAACTTTAGAGAAAGACAGAATGCCAATACTTAACAAAAATCATTTTCCTTTATAAACTCCCAGTGGCCATGGTACAGTCTCTCATGATATATACCTAAGACACCTCGCGACAGGTGAATTAATAGCACAGAGACAAATAAATAAGATCATTTAAGACACCTTTGTGCTTGAGAAGCTATTTTTGGTTTATTTTTATCAAATTACCACAATTCCTTTTAATATTACCATTCTACTTAAGGCTGAAATATACTTCTTTTGGCAAAACACTTGCTAAAAACTTTATATTTTCCATATGAAAGCTTTATATTTGCTTTGTTTTACAAAAATCCTCCAAATGCTATTGTAAGCATGGACACTCTTGGCCAGAGTAGATTACCCAGAATTCCCATTTGTAGCCATGCTTATTGTAAAATAAAGGAGTTACTTTTTTAAAATGTGCTTGAAGAAGAAGGGATAACATCATCCTTAGAGCAGTGTTTTCTGATTTTTGAGTTGTTTTAGGGAGATAGATAGATAGATTTGCCCAAAAGGGCAAGAAATTTTACAGGGGAATAGAGAGAGAACCAAAAGTGCACACCTTTGTATCCAAATGTCCCCTGTCCAGAAACTTTCAGTGGCGTGAAGGTGTGCTCTCAGTCATCAAATAATACTGTGACCTACAACGTCAAATTCTGATGTTCTTTGTGGTTTCCTCTTCCTCTCATATAGCTCATGATGCCTTGTACAGAGGATTCTTTCCAATGGCTGACAACTGCACGTCAGGTAAGTCCCCAATTATTTACATCATACTGTCACTACAGACACCCAAACAACAGGAAATAGATAAGCACTGAAACCACTCTAAGCTAGGTTTGGTTTGCTTTGGGGAAGAAGTGGAAAGTTCTTTAACTACACAAAGGCAGCAATTTGCGTGGTTTATAATATAAACTAGATGACTAATGACTTGTGGGTTCTTTTCACTCAGAAGATCACATGACTTTTTTTCTTTTTAGGTCTCAAATCAACCACTTCCACTTTGTTTGACTTACAAAAACAAAAGCATCTAATGACCAGCCAAATGAAATCAAAAGCCTACCACCATAGTGGTCTTAAAAGACAGAGAAGAATTTCTCCTTAAGGTTTCAGTGACTGTGAACCTTTACAGAAGGAGACAGCCTCATCTTTGTCCCATGGAGACAGCTGATGGATTTGAACCATCAATCTTAATGGTTAGCAGCCCAATGCTTACTTTACAATGCCACGAGGTCTCCTTAGAATGGCCAAGAGTATCCTTTATATAAAGTCAGTCTTTTAACTCTCCTCCCAATCATGTTCAACTTAATGCTACACCTCTTATATTCAGAATATTATGTTTTTGTTAGATGCCATGTAGTCAGTTATGACTCAGTGACCATATGCACAACAGAACAAAACACTGCCCAGTCCTACGCCAACCTCATAATTGTTATGTTTGGGTCCATGTTGCTGTCACTGTGCTGACCCATCTCATTGAGGATCTTTGTCCTCGGAAACCCTGTACAGGGTTGCTATGGGTCGGACCCGACTCGATGGCACTTAACAACAACAACAACATAATAAAAGTTGAAAACTGAAAATGTGGATGGGGTTTTGCTCTTATTATTAGTGTTGTTTTGGGTTAAAAAAGAACCCTGATTTGCCCCTATGAACATACAATTTGTTTAGAGAAGAGCCATGCTTATATAATTGCTTCTCAGAGCACATCACCTACATGAATCTGAAAGCTAGAATGTAAAGGAAGAAGGCAGGAGAAACAAAAAGAGGAGAACAGGAAAGGGAGGAAGACTCAGCTTTAATGAGACATATTTGGCTCATATTTCCACTTATTTCAACTGGGATTCCTACAAGTGCTCCTCCCCACCATCCTGTTACCTCTGGTCTGATAAGTAGCTTGGCTTTTCCCCAAAACCATTGCTGTGGAGTGAATTCTAAGTCATATCCACTCTATAAGACAGAGTAGAAATGCCCACTAAGCCTTATAAGATTGCAATCTTTATGGAAGCAGACTTCCATATATTTCTCCCTTGGAGCACATGGTAGGTTGGTACTGTCCACCTTTGGGTCAGCAATCAAGCACCTTAACCAGTGCACCAACAAGTTTTTTCCCCTACTAAAGGAATGGAAGGGGTGGCGGCTGAACGATGTGCGAGAACTGAGCAGACCTGGTTGTTGTTGTTGTTAAGTGCCTTCGAGTCGGTTCCGACCCATAGCGAACCTGTACAGGGTTTCCGAGGGTGTAAATCCTTACGGGAGTAGAAAGCCTCATCTTTCTCCCGCAGAGCGGCTGGTAGTTTCGAACCGCTGACCTTAAGGTTCGCAGCCCGATTCGTAACCAGTACGCTACCAGAGCTCCTTGCGCAGACCTGGTAGAGGTGTTAAATGTAACCCAGACCACGGAGTGGTGGGGTGAGAGGTGTCTGGAGACCAGGTCGACAAAGGCGGATGCTGCCTAGCTGAAAGAGACTGCAGTGGCCAGCCAGGCTGTCCGACTTACCCTGGACAGGAGGGCGCCATCCTGGACTAGCCATTGGATCGTGGCTTTGAGGCAGGCTCGACCAACTTTGAGACCCACAAGTGCAGGCCAAAGCGTATCATTACAACTCTGTCGCCCCTGTTGCGCTTCCGCCTCTTGACTGACGCGACATCCGAGGACGGAAATCCCACCTTTGAGCCGGATTTAAGGGCCATAGCACAAGGAGATTCGTGTTTAACAGCGACCACACAACTGCCACTCATCTGTCTGTCTTGCTGTGGTGGTTTGAATTGCTGTGATTCTGAGGGCTATGGCACCGGTATTTTAAATACCAGCAGGGTCACCCATGGTGGACAGGTTTCAGATGAGCTTCCAAACAGAGACAGACTAGGAAGAAAGAGTAACAAATGACTTCTTAATCACTAGTCACTGAAAACTCTATGAATAGCAGAGAAACACTGTCAGATACAGGACCGGAAGGTGGGAAGGCACTCAGAATGGGACTGGTGAAAAAAATGCCTCCTCCAAGTAGAGAAAAGCTCACAGAACCTTCATTTGCTAA
>NW_006408843.1:1122697-1123701 GCF_000296735.1 Chrysochloris asiatica
TGGAAACCCTATACAGGGTTACTAGGGTACATAACAACAAGATATTTATATATCCCACAAACATATACAATTTTGAAAGAGGATACTTGTACAGGAAGGAAGCAAAACAGTCATTGAGATGAAACAAAGCATATGATTTATTGAATGTAAAACAACTTATGATCTTGTCTATAAACCTTCACTTGATTCACACACACACACACAAACACAAAGATTGATATCCTAAGCATTATTGATCTGAAATAGACACTTTAAATTGGACAATCACATGGTTTAAGAAATCTAATGCATTAAATCTATTATTGAGAAGGTCTCTAAATTCAGATGGGATATGTCCAAGGTCATGTTTTGGCTCTCATGGATTTGTTTTAATTGTCTTCAGCTTCAACCTGAACTTACATATGAGCAATTGATGATCTGTTCCACAGTCTGCCCTTGACCTTGTTTTGGCTGATGAAATGGTGATTTTCTACCATCTCTTCTCATGTCAAGTGCCATCAAGTCGATTGCAACCCATAGCGACCGATGTTTGGCTTCCGAGGAGCAGATAGTAAGCTTGAACCACCGACTTTGCACTTCAAACAGCTTTGCAGTCTGGCTCATTAACTCAAAGTGCCACTCAGGTAGTCAATTTAATTCCTGTGTATTACATCTGGTCCATGTGCATAGTCACCTTTTACATTGTTTAAAAAAACGGTATTTGCAGTGAAGATCATTGGTCTTGAAAAATCCTATCATGTGATCACCAGCATCATTTCTATCCCCAAGGCTATTTTTTCCAACTGCTGATCTTTCCTCTTTGCTTCCAACCTTCACATTCCATTCACCAGTAATTATCAATACATCTTGATTACATGCTTAATCCATTTCAGACTGAAGAAGTTTGTAGAATTCTTCAATTTCATCATCACTGGCTTTAGTTGTTGGCACATAAATCTGAAAGAGGGATATTACTGCTAATGTCAGCTTCATCTTGACTGAAATAAGAGAAGACCAGAAAGATG
>NW_006408843.1:1125436-1164591 GCF_000296735.1 Chrysochloris asiatica
TTCTGCTGTGCATGGGGTCACTGTGAGTCGGTTCCAACTCGATGGCACCTGACAACAACAACAATAGCAAGGTTGTTTACTACATTTCTTAGAGAAGTAATCCCTCAGAGTTATAACAAACAAATCACCTGTATCAAACATATCTGTGGTGCCTATTACAAGGAAAATTCTTAGACTTCACCTAAGATATAATAAACTGGGATGGAGATTCATAAATCTAAGCATTAATAAGTACATTATATATAGTATATGCTTCTTATACATGAAAAAAATCATTGCCTAAACAACTACTTTAATTCAGAATCAACCCTCATTTAATTATCATAGTTAATTCAGCAGGAAAACTAATGATGACACATACACCATTCTCTCCTAACATCTATAAAGCCAATCATGCTTCCACTTTCTCAGAAAAGAGAAACAGACATAATTGGCATACTGAAGAACTGGACTCATTAACAGAGAAGAACGTTATCTCCTGACAGCTCACACACCACTGTACACATATGCACTGCTGTGAAATGAATGGATCTAATGATACATTTACCTTCCTACCAGAACTGTGGTTTTCACAATATATACTCCATAATTAAAATTTAGATTCTAATAGAGAAATATTGGAAATATACACACATTCAAATGTTGCAACTATTCCTGAATGCATTCCTTATTAATTTTATTTCAACGTGTGATATAATTAGGCAACAATCATCAGCTCTTAAAGCAAAAGGAATATTGCCTCAACATGTCTCCAACATAATAAAGGGATGATGTGTCAATACTGTGCTAGGAATAGAAGAGCTGACATCATCTAGGTTTGGTGATGAGTTTTCCTTACCTATCTCTAAAAAAGGAAAACAAAAATTATGTTTTGGTAGACAATGCCAAATATTTCTTAATACTCTTTTAATCTTTGTGGTTGGTGGTAGTTACGTGCCGTGGAGTTGGTTTTGACTCATAGCAACCCTGTACAGGGTTTTCAAGACTGTAAATCTTTACAGGAGCAGAAAGCCTCATCTTTCTCCCATGGAACAGCTGGTAGTTTCATACTGCTGACCTTGTGGTTCGCAGCCCAATTCGTAACCACTACACTACCAGAGCTCCTTAATACTAATACTCTTTTAATCTTTGTAGGTTTCTTTTTTTTTACTATGATAAGTTAATGTTCAACACAAAATATTTATGAAAAAATATTTTGATTGTATATGTTTTTATGCAAATACACTTTGCATTTTTCACAGTGCAAAGGTTAGACCCCTGCATCAGAATCTTTTGTTTTCTTTCTTGTAAATTAAAATCTCTGGACCATATCTCAAAACTTTGATATTAACATCTAGAAACAAACTTCCCAGATAACCTTGTAAACACTGAAGATAACACAAAAATGGCTGTACCATACATTGACAGAGCTGCCCGAGGTTCAAGTCAGATTCAGAAGAGGCTATGTTACGAGGGGTATCATTGCTGATGTCAGATGGATCTTGGTTGAAAGCAAGGGATACCAGAAAGATGTTTACCCATGCTTTTTTGAGTACACAAAAGCTTTCATATGTGTGGATCATGACAAGTTATGGACAACATTGCAGAGAATGAGTATTCAGGAACACTTAATTTTGCTCATGAGGAACATGTACATACACCAAGAGGCAGTTAGTTATTCAAACAGAATAAGGGAATACTGAATGGTTTAAAATTAAGAAAGGTGTGTGCCAGGGTTGTATTCTTTCACCATACTTATTCAATCTGTATGCTGAGCAAAAAATCTGAGAAGCTGGATTATAGAATGAAAAACATGTCATCGAGCTTGGAGGAAGACTCATTAACAACCTGTGATATGCAGGTGATACAACCTTGCATGTCTATGAATCCATTTGTAAACAAGAACCTTCTTTCTCACTTAACATATAGCATAGGTGCCGTATGTTGTTGTTGTTGTTGTTAAGTGCTTTCAAGTCGGTTTTGACCCACAGTGACCCTGTATATGGTTTCTGAGGAGCAGCTGGTGAGCTTGAACCACTGACCTTGAGTTCAAATGGCTTTGCACTAACCCACAGCGCCACATGGTAAAGTATAGTGATTACTTCATGTCTCTTCTAGCCATAGTATTTGTAAACTCTTACCAAACAATTTTTTCTTGATAGGTTTGGGTAAGACAAGGTGGGGAAGATGTTGATGAATTATATGGTTTACTTGTGAGTTAATGTTAACTGTTAACAGGATTGTGATTGTAAATACTTAGAAATCTAATAAGGGAATTGGTACTGGATTTTAAATGAGCCATCTCAGAAGAAAGATGAGACATCTCATTACCATTAAGAAGACTCAGGAATGAAGCACATCATTTGGACCCAGAGATTCCTATACATTGAACCTCTTTAACCCAGGGAAAGGATGTTGTAACATCAGAGCAGTGGCAGAGAAGCCGCAGCAACCAAGAGCCAAAGCAGGAGGCAGAGCTGTGGTCTTCCCAGCTCACAAAGCAAGGAACGCTGAGTGGTTTGGGGCAGGGGATTTGCTTGCAGAGTAGACTGCCTCTAGGCAATTAATTGGGAGGAGGTGGGAGGAAGGCTAACCCTTGGAGCTAGAGCTGAGTGCCTTTAGGCTGAGATTTATGGTGGAGTGTTGTGTTCTGAAATCAATAAATCTGGTCTATTTTATGATTTTCAGTTTTCTTCCACTTTTCCCCACATTGTTCAGCACATCCTATCATGATCCCTTTCAGAGCAGTCAGCAGTGATAGCCAGGCATCATCTAGTTCTAGTCTCTCAGGGTCACAGAGGCCAGAGTTTACTAGTTTACTGGTTTACTTGTTTATTGACTGTTTCCTTGTAGTGTTGCTTTTCTTCATTATTCTTTGTTCCAGACATGAAGAGATCAATAGCTGTACCTTAGATGACGAATCATAAGCTTTTAAAATCCCAGTTGTTACTCATCAAAGTAGGATGTAGAATATTGTCTTTGTGAACTGTTAAAACAGTTGACCTACTGTCCTCTGGGACTAAGCCCCAACACCCAACAACTCATTTGCTTAAGGTCTTTGGTTATGGCTAATACTTTTCATAACTTTCCCTTCTGTATGTTCTAGTATATTCATGGATACATTTGTATCACATGTAAATATGTAGAAATATCCTCTTCCAAACTTATTCATGGGGATAGTTCCATTTGCCTTCCCACTCCCATTTGCTCAGCAAGGATGGAAAGAAGAATGAGACTACATCCTTCCTGATTTTAAACCACTCAGTATCCCCATATTCTTTAAAGGAAAAACAAACAAACTTCCTCTTGGTCTAGGTACAGATTTAACATGAGCACAATTAAGTGCTCTGGATTTCCCACTCTTAAGTGCTATCTAAAATTTGCTATGATCCACATTGTTTAGTCCCGTAGCATAGTCAATAAAACACAAGTAAACATCCTTCTGGTATTCTTTGCTTTCAGCCAAAATCCATACTATATGAGCAATGCTATCCCTCACTTCATGTCCTCTTCTATATCCAGCTTAAAGTTTTGGGAGTTCCCTGTCAATGTACTGCTACAACCATTTTTAATTATCTTCTGCAAAATTTTATTTACATGTGATATTTATGATATAGTTTGATAACCTCTTCATTCTGTAGAAATTGGATCAACTGTCTTTCAAGTGGGCACAAATATGGATCTCTTCTAGTTAGTCGGCCAAATTTCTTGGTAAGTGAGCATCTCCAAGGCTGCATTAGTTTGTTGAGCCTTGTTTTCATCAAGCTTTTCAGTGAAGCTTAGACTTCTTCCTTCAGTGCCATGGGCTCTTGATCATATGCCACCTCCTGAAATGGTTGAATATTAACCAATAACTTACTACAGTGACTCTGTGTATAATTTACAGACATTATATTATTTAACCTTTGCAATAGGCCTATGATGAGTCCTGGTGTGGTGCTGTGGTTTAATGTGCCAGACTGCAAAGATGTTTGAACTGCAAGGTCAGCGGTTCAAGCTCACCAGCTGCTCCTCAGAAACTTTATACAGGGTCACTATGGGTCAGGACCAACTCGACAGCAGTTAACAACAAACAACAACAGTCCTGTACACTAGGTATTTTATTCTTGTCTTACTGATGAGGAAAACAAAAATCAGAGAGGTTACATATGCACTATAGGATAGGCACTAGACTAGAAGATTAGTTTGAACAACAAGGTCAGTGGTTTAAACCCACCAATCACTTCCCAGAAACTCTGTACAGAGTTGCTATGAGTCGGAACCTACTCAACTACACTTAACAACAACAAGGATCCAAAAATGGAAGAATCAGGATACAAACTAAAACTACAGCTCTAAATTTTTTTTCCATATCATGCTGCTTCCTGGGATTTTTGGTTCTATGTCCTAGATTGCTACCAATTAAGTGTGTGGTCTTAGTAAGCTTATGTAAGCACTTTTGATCTTGTTTGCCTGTATGTAAAACAAAGTTGCTGAGTTGAGTGATTACAGAAAGTCATTTACTCCAACATTCTTTAAGCTAATAGCTTATCTAAGACACCAATCCTTGAGGCTTCTTCTAGTGAGAAAGGCTCACAAACACAAGGAATCCTAACCAATGGGGCCACTAAACGCACTTCCTATGCTGTTGTTGTTGTTGTTGTTAGGTGCTGTGGAGTCAGTTTCGACCCATAGCAACCCTGAACAGGGTTTCCGAGGCTGTAAATCTTTATGGGAGCAGATCTCCTCATCTTTCTCCCGCAGAACAGCTGGTAGTTTCGAACTACTGACCTTGCAGTTCGCAGCCCGATTCGTAACCACTACGCTACCAGAGCTCTTTATTCCTATGCTGTAGAAAGGGACATATACAATTAAAAGGAAGCCTGGGAGCCCTAATCTCAGGGAGTTTGAGTCATGAACTTGCTGATATCAGAAGCCAAGTTTTATTCTTTTCAAGAAACAACTTTAATGTTTTCAAAATGCTACCGTATTCAAAATAAAATTGTCTGCAATCAACTCTCTTTTCCCCATCCCTGACCTCAGTGCTGTTTTATTTTTTTCCAGCATTGCACCATTCCTACATTAGGATTCATGATACATCCTTAAACAGCGCTGGTGCTATAAACCCATTTTACTCAGAACTTGAAACTGTTTCTGACTGGTTCAAGCATGTTCATTCATGGCTGGCAAAGTAACATAGCCAGAACAGACACAAATTTTTAAAACTTGGATAAAGTGGAATGATAGCCAGAATGAGAAAAATTACAGGTCAAAGCCCTGGAATGGGGGGGAGGGGGCTCAGAGGAGGTATAATGAGCCTTTTCAAGAGCCTGCTGCAAGAGATTGAGTTATTGCCTAGGCTAAGGAGCTCTGGTAGTGTAGTGGTTACGAATCAGGCTGTGAACCTTAAGGTCAGCGGTTCAAAACTACCAGCTGCTCCGCGGGAGAAAGATGAGGCTTTCTACTCCGGTAAAGATTTACACCCTCGGAAACCCTATACAGGGTCGCTATGGGTCGGAACCGACTCGATGGCACATAACAACAACAACAACAACAAGGAGAGCTAGTACCTTCAAAGTAAGGCAGTGAATCGCCATCTTTCAGCAGGGTACCACTGCTTCAGACTCTGCTGGTGAAAAGATTTGGTTACTCTTCAACGTACACACTACCCTTGAGAGGAAGATTAAATTTCTAGCATGGAATCAGTCCATAATTTTTCCCATTCCAGATATCATTTTACAAATTTACACCCATTCTTGTTTGTCTTCATCAGCCATAACTGAACCAGAAAAAATGAGTTTGAAGCACTGTTTTTACTAGACTCAATACTTACTTCAAATTATAACGTCCTCATGAGATTACATGGTGTACTACTGTGGTACCGTGACCTGATGTGCTGGACTACAAAGTCAGTTTAAACTACAAGATCAGTGGTTCAAGTTCATCAGTCACACGTTGGAAACCCTATACGGGATCACTATGCATGGGAACTGACTTGACGGCACTTAACAACAACAACAACAACAACATGAGATACTGGTTTCAACTTTTCTGAACCAAATCATTATTATTTCACTGTCTTTACAATGAGAAATAAAACACTCACAGTAGTAATAATAGTTTCCAATTACAGCTAATCTGTTGTATACCATACAGTGCCATTAGGTAATAAATGAAACACTACATACATAGTTTTCTTACTTAACCCTTGGAACTTTGAACATTATAGTTATTATTATTATCCTTATTTTTATTAGGAAGAATCTAAGGACTAAGAAGTTCAAGACCCAATTTGCTACATTTCCTACTCATAGCAGCCCTCTAGAACAAAGTTGAACTGCCCCAATCCATTTCCAAGGCTGTAATTTTTATGGAAATAAGTCTCTAAGTCTTTTCTCTCTAGGAGTTGCTGGTGGACTCAAACCGCTGCTGATCTTTTGGTTAGCATATGAGCATTTAGTCATTGTGCCCCCAGGATCCCTTCAAATATGTACCCATAGAGGAAAATTACTGAAAGATAGACGGCAAAATGTTAAGAGCTTTTATTTGAATAAACTATGACTTTCGTTTACTACCTTAGTCTTCTGTCTTTCCACCATGAATATCAATTGTCTTTGTAAACATAAAAGAAAAAGATTTATTTCAATATAAAATCTCAGCTTGCAAAGGTCTTAGGATGGAGTTAGAGAAAGCAGGCATGTCAACCACTTTCTTCCACCGGTTATAAGTGATGAGGTCTTGGACCTATGACTGTCAGAACTCCAGATCTCTAGACTGTCTCTGACAATATGTTTATTTGGTAGAGAGTCACTGTGTGTTTATTGTGTTTCATTGAACTTAAGCTATAGACTTCAGAGGACAGCAAAAATGCAATCTGAAAGATTTTTCTTATTTGTAATTTCACCTAACATTGATGCTAACTTTGCTCATTTCTTCCACACCTTCTTTTCTTTGTACCAAAGAAAATGTTAGTGTTACTTGTGAGCATTTCATCTGATGCCTTCACCGCTGAAAAAAAAAGGTGCCTTTCATACATCATTGTTGTTGTTGTTAAGTGCAATTGAGTCAGTTCTGACTCATAGCAACCCTGTACAGGGCTTCCAACGAGCAGTGGAGAGGTTTGAGCCACTGACCTTCTGATTAGCAGTCCAATGCTTACCCTATAGTGCCACACCAGGAATCCTTAGATGCAATTAATGTTTCTAAAATATTTGTCACATAAATTCTATTTTTCCTGGCTTATTACTTACATCAAAGGCTCCTGGGAGGCACACAAAACTTGCATTTGACTACTAACCTCAAGGTTGGTGGTTTGAAGCCACACGGATCCTATGGGAGAAAGGCCTATTGATCCACTGCCCTTACGATGAAACCCAGAAACGTTTATGGAGCAGTTTGACGCTCATGCATGGGGCTATGAGTCATAACTGATACAACAACAATACATTTAATGTTTTGCTTGGGTTTCTGTTTTATCCATTTAAATCTAAAATGCAATATATGTTTCTTAATGAAAACTATCCCATTCTAAAACTTCAGCTAGACTGAGTTCAAAAGAGAACTCCAAACCCTTTCTCTTTTCTCACTCATTGATTCACAAAAGAAATCTTCCTTGAGTGTCTAATATCTCAAAATCCGTCCTTCTCAAATGTTCAATAACTCATACAACTTGGGATTGTCTATGGTCAATTTCCTTTTCAGGCCAACAGCAATAACTTCATGAACCTCATTAGACTGATTTTGACTTTTCTAACTTGATTAATATGCTTGTACTCCTTCCATAAATTGATTCAGGGATATTAGCCAATATGTCTATATTCCAACTAGTCTTTATTGCAGTGTTGAGCACAGCATGAGTAAAGAATAAACACTCACGAGCAAATGGATTCACTGTAACAATTAGTCATAGGAGATCTTTTACTAAATCTAAACACTATATCCAATCATTATTTTCCAGTTATAAATAGTATGATGATTAACTCTTATTCTTTCAGTTACTCAGAAACAAATTCTCCCAAATCTTCTCCTCTACCTAATTAGTATTTCTTCCCACCCTCTTTCTCCCTCTTATGCTTGTTCCAGAATGGGATTCTTAACCGTTTAGCTGAAAGAAAGAGAAAAAAACAAAAACAAAAACATGAACATGATGCTGAGTTCATTCTAGAATATCTTGTTTCCCTGACCTCCCATAAACCTTTTTTTATTTTATTTTATTTTTTAGTCTCTGTATAATATGTCACTTGTCATTGAAATTCTGTGTCAATTAGGGTCACTCTCCTCAAAAATCAAAAGTAATGCAGAAGTCTAACCAGAGTGCATGTGATTTAGGATAAATGTTACATAGTGACAAGTGTCCTACACAAACAGGGACACAGGATGTCTCCCTTAAGTACAGTTAGTTCCTCCAGCTGTAGGGTACAAAAAAATGGGGGGAAGGAACAGGAACATTGGAAAGTCGTGGGAATTTTTACTTCAACCTCAAAATGATGCTCTTCCCTGATCTACTCTAAAAAGACTAAAATATTGTAAAATGGTGAAGAGCTTTGATTCTTTAATCATGAATTAAAACAAACAAAAAACTGCTGCAATCAAATTGATTTCTGAATTACAGCAGTGCTGGAGTGTATTTCTGAGGTTGCAAAACTTTACAGGAGCAGAAAGTCAATCTTTCTCCTGAGGAGCAGCTGGTGGACTTGAGCTGCCAACCTAGCAGTTAGCAGCAGTGCAGTGCTTATCCTATAGTGCCATGACTTAGAAGAGGCACACTTCAGCAGAAACACATGAGAACAGCTCTACACTTTCAATGAAGAATGTTTCCAGGATTACTTTTGTCCTATCTATTCATAAATTGAAATTATTTTGAATGCTACATGGAAAATGTTACTTTAAAAATGAAGGCCACCATGGGGGGGAAAAAAAAATGGTAGTATCTCTGGGTTGGAAAATCTCCATATTGTTAGGTGCCATTGAGTCAGTACCAACTCACAGAGACCTTTTGCACAGCAGGATGAAACACTGCCCGATGCTGGGCCAACCATATAAACTAAGACCTACTTTAAAGTGCTATTAATACCATCATCATTTTCAAAGGTATGCAATACATTGAAATGTGTATCTATAATTATAAAACAAGTATTTCCTATTTTATAGATCAGTGTGCTTAGCAAATTGGATCTCACACAACTCAATCAGGGTATCTTCTTATTCCCCGTCTTACAGTTATTCAAAGACCCCACGTAATTTAGTAAATATTTAGTAATGGCAGAGATTAAGGTCTAACCCTGAAAATCTTTCTCTGGGCCCTTAACTGGTTGACTGTACTATGTTGTTCTTCTTAGCTGCTATCAGGTCAGTCCCCAATTTATGGTGACCTCATGCACACACAATACAATGAAAGGCTGACCAGACCTGTATTGTCCCCATAATTGGTTAAGGATCAGACCATTTTGACCCAAAGGGTTTTCACTGGCTGATTTTCAGAAATAGATCAGAAGACCCCTCTTCTTAGTCTGCCTTGGTCTGCAAACTCCGCTAAAACTTGCTTAGCATCATAGCAACATGGAAGCCTCCACAGATAGATAGGTACTGGCTGCACCTGAGCAACATTGACTGGCACTCAAACCCAGGTCTCCCTCATGAAAAGCAAGAATTCTACCAGTGAATTCTGATAAATGATGAACAACTGTTGTTGTTGTTGTTGTTAAGTGCCATTGAGTCATTTCCGACTCATAACAACCCTGTACAGGGTTTCCAAGGAAAGCTGGTGAGTTTGAATCACCAACCTTGTAGTTCAAACTGACCTGGCAGTTCAGCCAGGGCATTAACCTGCAGCACCACACCAGGACTCTAACTGATAAATCGCTAATATTATTACAAATTCTGATCCTAAAAAGTAGGTACTTAGCATAAATGCCAATTAAGAATAATTCTTTTTTTTTTTTTTTGACATTTCATTTTAATGGCACACATTTGTATTTATCAGTTTTGAACTATCAGGTTTATGTAGTACTTTGTAGCTGCCTTGATTATTCCTTCTCCAGGCCCCAGTCAAAAAGTATCATAAGCTTGCAGCTCTGGGACCCTGGGGTTATTGCAACTTTATGAAAGAATCAATAATTTTTTGAGACTATAATTACTTTTTGCAAGACATGATACATACAGTCAATAAATTACCAAAGAGAAGCAATAATGAAAGTGATCCTTAATAGCCATAAATCAGATGATATCACTTCCAAGTTGAAAATCCTCCAAGGTTTCCTAACCACCAGAGAGTCAACTCCTCCAAGAGGTAGCTCTGCCCAGGCCCTCTGTTTTTCATTTCCTCCATTCTATCTTTCCCTCTCCCATGCCTTCATCAGAGTGCCTCCCATGCTTTATTCAAGTTTCTAAATAATCACTATCCTCATATTTCTCACCCTGCCTGAAATTATAATTCAATTTTCTGATGTTAATTTGTTTTCTCCCTTCCTTCCGCATTATGTAAGTTCCATGAGATCAAGCATTTGATCCTTCTACTACATTAACCTCCAAACCAAAAACTTAACCCACTGCTATCAAATCAACTCCCACTCAGAGTGACCCTATAGAACATAGTGAAACTGCTACTTAAAGTTTCCAAGACTGTAAATCTTCACAGAGACAACCGCATCTTTCTCCTTGGTAGGTTTGAACTGCTGACCTTGTGGTTGTTGTTATTGTTAGGTGCCATCAAGTTGTTTCCAACTCATAGCAATTATGCACAACAGAAAAAAAACCTTCCCCAGTCCTGTGTCATCCTCACAATTGTTGTTAAACTTGAGCCCACTGCTGGTGCAACTGTCCCAATCTGTCTTGTTGGAGATCTTTCTCTTTTTCACTGACCCTCCACTTTACATAGCATGATGTCCTTCTCAAGGGACTGGTTCATCCTAATAATATGTGTGAAGTCGTGTCATCCTGGAGCATTCTGGCTGTACTTCTTCCAGTACAGATTTGTTTGTTCTTCTAGTAGTTCATGGCACTTTCAATATTCTTCTCCAACACCATAACTCAAATGCATAAATTTTTCTAATGTCTTCCTTATTCATTGACCAACTTTCAGATGCATATGAAGCTATTGAGAATACCATGGCTTGGGTCAGGCACACTTCAGTCCTCAAACTGACACCTTGGCTCTTGACCACTTTAAAGAGGGCTTGTGCAACAGATTTGTCTAATGCACTACTTTGCTTGATTTCTTGACTACTTCTTCCATGAGTGTTGATGGTGGATCCAAGCAAAACGAAGTACTTGATAACTTCAAAATTTTCTCCATTTTTTATGCTGTTATTCATTGTCTCAGTGGTAAGTGTTGTACTTTCTTTGCATTAAGGTGCAACCCATACTGAACATTATATTCTTTGATCTTCATCAGTAAGTATTTTAAGTCTTCTTCACTTTCAGCAACCAAGGTTGTATCATCTGCATATCACAGGTTATTAATGAGTCTTCCTGATGTCACAATCATCTTCATATTATCCACCTTCTTTGTGTATTCCTTTTATCTTCGTTTAATGTTTTCTGCATCATTTGGTATATTGCCCATAGAATTCTTCAATATTGCAGGTTGAGGATTGAATTTCAGCTTAAGAAATGCTGAGCATGTTCTTCCCTTTTAGATTTCTAATACCAAGTTTTTGTACATTTCATTATAATACTTGACTTTGTTTTCTCAAGCTGCCCTTTGAAATTTTCTGTTCAGTCATTTTTACTTTCTCAACAGCTATTTATTTTTTTTATTGTGTGTCAGAAGAGATTTATTAAGTGTTTGGGTTGCTGTAAGGAGCCCTTGTGGTATAGTAGACAAAGTATTGAAGTGCTAATCTTGCAGTTAGCACTCAAATATTTTGTCTACTCCACCACCAGAGCTCTTTATAGTAACCCCAACACCTAATAAATCTCTGCTGAGACGATAAAATAACTGTCGAGTGAATGAATGAAGGAACAAATTGCTAAATACCTAGGAATGTATAGACTATGTCTTAGCATTCACACTGGAGTCCTTGGGTGGTGCAAATGATTAACATGCTTGACTGCTTATCTCCCCGAAATACATACCCAGAGGCACCTCAGAAAAAAAGGGACTGCTAGTCTAATCTGGTAATGTAGTGGTTACTAATTGGGCTGCTAACCTCACGGTCAGCAGTTCAAAACTATCAGCTGTACTGCAGGAAAAAGAAGAGGCTTTCTGCTCTCATAAAGATTTACAGCCTCAGAAACCCTGTACAGGGTCATTATGAATCAGAACCGACTCCACGGCACACCACCACTACCAATCTACTCTGGAAAACTCAGCCATGTACAACTAACTATATGGAGCACAGTTCTATCTGACACAAATGAGGTTGCCATGAATCAGAACTGACTTGACAGCAACTGTTTTTTAGGGTTCCCCCCCCCCTTTGGGTAACTTTTCCCTAGAAACAAATTTCACTTTAAATGTTTATCTCCTGGCCCATCTAAAAACATCCATTGTTGGTCATATTTTAATTTGATGTCTAAGGGATGGAAAGTAAAACTCAACCTTAGTTCTGTCTCTTGCTTGCCTTCTTCCCCTTTCTGTGGGTGTCAGTCTCCCTTAGAACCAGCAGGTTGATAATACTGTTGCCATTTCTTCATGGCAAAAGTCCTTCTTTGTAGAAACACTAAAGAACGTACTGCAGTTAACCCACACAGATGATCACATAGGCACATCTGACAGGATTTCAAAAAGTTCATGAAAAAGTCCCATTATCTTTTCATTTCACTTTTCCATAAACTTTTTGAAGCCTTCTTGTATGGTGAAAATGTGTTAAAGTCTCCTACCAAAGGTTCCAGGTTGAAGTAAAATGAGACACAAGAGAGCACATGCATTTGCTTAGAACTGAAAATAAGCATGTCCGTGATTCCATAACAGATAAAATGAAAATGTTGTTTCCATTGGAGAAATAACTATTACTGAACCCCACACACAAACAACTATCCACAAACCACTTCAGAAATAGCCACTCCAGAAATGGCTACAGTTGAAATCACTGTGACCAGACTGCCAGGTAAAGATAAGATGGTAATTTCTAGAACTTACCAAACGCCTGAACATGTTAGAACAGCTCCGACAACTGTGCAAGCTCCACTTTTATCTTCAAAGAAACTTGTATCACCACATAAATTGACCTGGATTATAAACTGTAGATAATTATAAAGATAACATTTTAAAATCTGAGTGCCTTATTTTCCACCTACCCAGACATCATGGACTTTGTCCAGAAAACTGAGTGCCTCTCTTTCCTTGTCCAACCCATGTGCAGACTGATCACCTAACTGGTCTGTCTCCCCCTAAGGTGATGTGTCTGCCTCCTGAAGGTACGAGCCCTGACCTTTGTCCTACTGTCACCCAGTGGTTCTAGTTGTGACTGCCAAGAAAATGCCAACAGACAGTGACTAAGAACCAAAGCCAGGAGACACACAGCACTTCAAAAAAGTTAAATCACTGCCTTTCACTTTTATTCTCCAGAAGTAAGTTTTAGCCTGATTTACTAATTTACCCATGAGGCTTTCTACTCCCGTAAAGATTTACACCCTCGGAAACCCTGTGCAGGGTCGCTATGGGTCGGAACCGACTCGATGGCACATAACATAACATAACATAACTCTTTGTGTCAAAGCCCAAAAGCTAAAATAGGAAGTGACTACCTTGTTAAGTGGCATCACTGATAATTTAAAATAAAGCAGGCTGACCTGGAGAAAAAACAAACAAAAACTTCTGTATTTACTCAGTTTATATGAGTGGTCAGGCTCTCTCGAAGTTTCCCAGAGGAATCTGGCACAAAAAAAAACAAAATATCATAGTCACACACAGTCACTGACTTACCCACCATCATCTCCGTCTAACAAACAGTTTATTGCATTAGGTAAATCTGCTGCCAAAGACCTCTTTAAACTGTTAAAGAGCAAAGCAATCAGTTTGGGGACTAAGATGTGCCTGACCCAAGCTGTGGTATTTTCAGTAGCCTCATATGCATGTGAAAGTTGGACAATGAATACAAAAGAGCATAGAAGAATCAATGCATCTGAATTATGGTGGTGGTGGTGTTGCTGTTGCTGGCAGCAAGTCAGTACCAGGTGCCATCGAGTTGGTACTGACTCATAGTAACCCTATGCACAACAGAACAAAACACTGTCTGGTCCTGTGCTAACCTCACAATAGCTTAGTATACATGTGAATGTTGGACAATGAATAAAGAAGAATGTAGAAGAATCAATGCTTTTGGATTATGGTGTTGGAGAAGAATATTGAAAGTATCATGGACTTCCAGAAGAACAAACAAAACTCTTTTGGAAGTGTTGGATGTGCAGCCAAAATACTCCTTAGAAACAAGGATGACAAGACTTGGACACTTGTATTTTGAACATGTTATCAGGAAGGACCAGTCCCTGCAGGACATCATGCTTGGTAAAGTGGAGTGTCCATGAAAAAGAGGATGATCCTCAGCAAGACAAATTGACACAGTGGCAATAACAATGGGCTCAAATGTAACAGTTGTGAAGAGGGAACAGAACTAGGCAGTGTTTCTTTTTGTTGTGCATAGTGTTGCTATATATAAGTTGGAATCAACTCGATGGTATCTATCAACAACAATTGGTAGGAACTGACTTGAAGGCACCTAACAACAAGAACATATGTGTATGGATGGGTGGACATAGGCTTATGTCTATGACAATGGCCCCATGGGGTAAATAATTGTGATTTGTTGGTTTCTTGCTTGTCTGGACTGAGTTCAAGTTCCAACCTCTACTCCACACCCAGTGTAAATAGTCATAAAGATTTCTTCCTGAAATAGGGAGCCCGAAGTAATACTAAACCACAAAAATTAAGTTAAATTAAATAGACTTAGTTAGAAGTATGGATTCCTGGTATGCACTGTAGGATCAACACTGGACTGTGAAACCACAAGGTCAGAAGTTCAAACCCACCAAATGCTCCTTGTTGTTGTTAAGTGCCATCGAGTCGGGTCCGACCCATAGCGACCCTGTACAGGGTTTGGTCACTGTGAGTCAGAACCAACTGGACAGCACTTACTAATGACAGTTAGAAGTAAGTCTGACACCAGAGTTGCAGTTAGCTCCTTTTCATAATGCTTCATCCTTTGAGTTTCAAAGAAACCAGAAATTCAGCAAGGCTGACAGTTGTTCACAAATATACCATTATGCTGAGTATCTAATACTAAAATCATTCAAAAGCCATTCTTGTAAATGCTTGCAATAAAGTTATTGAGTATATACTTATTATTATAATAAATAATTTAAATATATATTCATTTGGATTGTGGACAAATTTTTTGTCCATAGTAATCATGACATAGATAATCTTAGCTTTTGAGCATGAGAAGTTATCCTGTTTGTTTCTTCTCTTTTATTTCTAACTTTTTATTGGAAATTGATAAGAGTTACAGACAGTTTATCAGTTTTACATCAACAAATCATACACTTCATTTCATCTCAATAAACATCACTTATCCCACTTCTTTGTGTTTCTTATATCCATTTCTCTCCATTTCCCAACTCTTCTAAACTGTGTTCATGGGTAACTGTTGTTGTTGTTAAGTGCCGTTGAATTGATTCCAACCCATAACGAGCCTGTACAGGGTTTCCAAGGAGCAGTTGGTGACTACTAACTATTTAATCTGGATTGTTTGACCATCCCATGGAGTGTGTACTTCACTAATGTTGTTGTAGCCCTATATACCTATCTGTTGCTTGGCTGGAAATTGAACCATGAAGGTGAGTTCAGATCTAGACTTGAAGGGTGACCGAGGGCCAAAGTCACAGTGTTCTACTAGTCTCTATCTGACTAGTAAATCTAGTCTTTTTTATGATTTTTAGTTCTATTCCAAATCTCTTCCATTCTATATCCAGGTTTTTCTAGTGTGATGCCTTTCAGAGCAATGGTAGCTGAATACCATCTACTTCTTCTGGTCTCAGGATGGTGAAGACTGAGGTTCATATGGTCCATTTGTCCATTAGATAAATTGTTCCCAAAGTAACTTCAATTTTCATCACTCATCTTTCCTCCAGACAGTCAGAGACCTATAGTTGCACCTTAGACTGCTCACCAAAGTAGGATATAGAACATTGTCTTTGTGGACTATGTTATACAAATTTACAATGGGGTCCCCTGAAACTATACTCATGGTCCTTTTTGTGATTTTGAATTTTATTTCATGTTTTCCCCTTTCTACCTAGGACCTTCTAATGTGATTCTTTTCAGAGCAGTTGGTGGCTGTAGCCAGGTATTACCTTGTTCTAGTCTTAGGGTCATGGAGACTGATGTGCTAGTGGTCCTGCTAGTCCACTGGACTGTTTCCTAACATCTTCAATTCTCATCACATTTTCTTTCCTCCAGACAAAGAGATCAGTATTTGTGCCCTTTATTTAGTCCTGATTATTCCTAGAGGCAAAATTCAGGACAATGTGTGGAGATAACCTAAGAGAATCTTTCTAACTATAAGTGCTACACAACTGTGGAATCCACTAGTCACTCCTCAGAGACCTTATACAAGGTTGCTGTAAGTCAGAGCTGACTCAGTAGCACTTAACAACAACAACAACAGAGGTAAGTTCGCTTTGATTGTCTTCCTTTCTTTCCTTTATTTCTAATTAGCTTATTTTTCTACATCCCTTTTCTGCCTGGAGCCCTGACATTTCCTCTTCACAGCAATTTCTAAACACAAATCCATAAACAGAACAAGTTCATACAAAAGTCTCTACCACATACCTCTGTGAATATATATTCATCTTGATTTCTTCTGAGATAAGATTTCAATGGGAACTCTCACTAATTAACTGTGTAGTACAAGAGGGAAAGAATAAAGGAGAGATAGGGATATAGGAGAGATACATTCGTGAAATATAATTGATATATGCAATAAGTAAAAGCATTTTTCCAGAGGTCTGGCTGAAGCTTCAACTCTTTGCTAATATTTCTGAGAGTATCATTTCAGACTGATCTAGTTTACCCTCTATAAGTGCTGCTCTGGTTTATTATCCCCAAAGACTTTCTCTTTGAACAGTTATCACTTTACAATTAACATTTTTACATTAGCGACCCTGTACAGGGTTCCTGAGGCTATAATTTTTTTATAGGAGCAGAAAACCTCACCTTTCTCCCATGGAACAGCTAGTAGTTTCAAACTGGTGACCTTGAGGTTAGTAGCCTGATTCGTAACCTCTACATGACCAGAGCTACTTAGGGTCATTATTTAGGCAATTCTATTTTTAGGAGGCTACATTAGTTAACCAATTGCTCCAACTTGTATCATGTAGGCCTTGATGGTAGAAACCATCTTGCAGCATGCATTTCTTTTTTTTAAGTCAATTCCATTTGGGTGTTGCTAATAAGGTACCATTTTCCCATTAGAGGGTGCTCAAAAAATTACAGAAAATTGACATATTTTGAAGACATTTAAGACTCCCCTGACACAATATGGTAATTATAAACTTCTCTAGAGCCTCTTTCGGTGACTCAACACTTGTAGACTCTAAGAGAAATGGTTTACCACTCTTATTAGAGTAAGTCAAAAAAGTATTGTTACTAGAGTTCCAGTTCAAACATGCACAGTTGATTCCAAATGGGAAGGGTTTAAACATCTTTCTCTGTGATCAGTGTCTGAAGGCAGACAAATATTCTCAGTAATAAATTTGTCTTAGTCTCATTGTTGTTGTTAAGTGCTGTTAAGTCAGATCGGATTCATAGCAACCTTGTACAGGGTTTCTGAGGAGCATCTGGTGAGCTTGAACCATGAACCTTGCAGTTCAAACCGACCTTGCAGTCTACCACATTAACCCACAGCGCCACACCAGGACTCCTATGTTGTCGTTGTTGTCAGGTGCCATCGAGTCAGAACCGACTCATAGCGACCCCATGCACAGAAGAACGAAACAATGTCCGATCCTGGGCCAACCTCACTACCGCTGCCACACCCGAGTCCATCAATGATGCCACCTGGCTGATCCATCTCGTTGGGGGTCTTCCTCTTTTTCTCTGACCCTCCACCCTACCCAGCATGACATCCTTCTCCAACAATTGTTTCCTCCGGACAATATGTCCAAAGTAGGAGACAGAAGTTTAGCCATCCTGGCCTCCAAGGAGCACTCTGGCTGCACTTCTTCCAAAACAGATCTATTGGTTCTTTTGGCAGTCGATGGCACCTTCAGTACTCTCCTCCAACACCACAACTCAAAGGCATCAATTCTTCTACGATCCTCCTTATTTACTGTCCAGCTTTCGCATCCATATGAGGCTATTGAAAACACAATGGCCTGGGTCAGGCGCACCCTAGTCCTCAAGCTGACATCTCTGCTCTTCAACACTTTAAAAAGTTCCTGTGCAGCAGATTTGCCCAGTGCAATACGTCGTCTGATCTCTTGACTGCTACTTCCGCGAGTGTTGATACCTATAGTGTAGGACTCCTATAGTACCTTCAAAAAAGATCCGAACAAGAAAGTTGCTTGCCCAGGAGACAGCAAGGAAAGTGGTTGGGTCCACTCAGGGCAAACTAAGATTCAATGGTGACCACATTCGTCACCAATAAGGGTAAGTGAGGGAAAAATAGCAATGAATCTGTGAGCTAAGCCCTACAACACTCAATAGATTCCTGTGAACCTGGGTGGAAACCTGCTTGGCCAGCAGTGTGGCAAGACCTGGGGACTCATGGGCCCAGAGTCAGTGACATAGCCACAGATGACTAGAGTGGAGAGTGAAGCATCCAGCTTATATGAAGAGAGGGCATATGCACAAGAACACCCACACTTGCAGATAATACCCACTTGACCTGGCTTCAGTGACTGGATGAACATAGCTCAACTAGAAGAAGAAAGAAGCAGGAAAAAAGAGTAATCTGATACAATTTGATGAACTTGGCCTACACCTATGGATGCAGTAGCTCAAAAGAGGGAACAAATCTTTATAACAGGGATCATTTCCACCCCCTCTATACACAGGGGTAGGCAACTTGGACATTGGGTACCCAAAAAGGGGGTGGGGTGGGGCGTCTACAAAGGCAAGAAATGACTGACTTACAAGCTTTCAAGAGGGAGCCTAGGTCGTGGAGGAAGGTAGAATCTCCACTGAGTAGTATCCAATCTGTCTGGGCAGGACTGATAAAAGGAGATGGGAATAGGTCTCTTGTGGTACAATAGTGAATAATTGCTATCAGGACTGAATGTGAGGGTTGGAAATGTAAAGGTAGATGTTGTGTAGCAAAAGGAGGGGAGTGATTGACTTTGCAGTCTAGGAGTGGAGGTCCCTGGGACCACCAAGGGAGAAGAGCGGAGAGTAGAACACTACCCAGAGAAGCAGTGATGCCAGAGATGGAGGCAGTGACAATGATGTGGAGAGATGGAGCGGCTAGGAACTCTAGACCCAGAAGGGAGAGGGGCTCAGTGGTGACAACTGGGGGGCAGGCTTGTAGGGTATACCCTTTGGTTGGTTGATGACACATGGAGGGGATTGTTACCATGGCAATGAAATGATATATGATAGGATGAATGTAAAGCTAATGTTCTCCCATGTAAATGATCGCATAATTCACAATAAAACTTTTTTTTTTTTTTTTTTTTTAAAGATCCAATTAGAATGGTTACTTCCCAGTGACTACACTGTCAATTAATACAAGACAGAGAGAGGTCAATTCAGATTATAAAGACTGATTTGGGATCCCAAAAGTGGAATCTTGATAGATTTTCTTAAAGGATTATCATAGGGGCTTATGATTAATAAGTTTTAAGAAAATTTACAACTTCACTGGAAAAAAAAAATCATGAAAATTTTTCTGTCATAACATAACATGCACCTGCTCATTCTTCAGAGAAAGCAAGAGCTGTCCTTCCAGAATTGTCTTGGGAAAACAATTTCCATATATACTACATCCCTGATCTTGCCCTCTCAGATTACTCTTTGTTCCCAAAGCTGTAAGGGCATTTTAAAGGAACAAGACTTCAGTCCCTCCAGGATACCAAAACTGAAGTTTTGATCTGGTGCAAATTAAGGAGAGCAGATTATTCTGGAAAGTTTGTTGTTGCTGTTGTTGTTAGGTGCCTTAGAGTTAGATCTGACTCTATACACAGACAATGAACCACTGCTCCATCCTGTGCCATATTCACAACTGTTGTTACATTTGAGGCCATTGCTACTGTGACTATGTCAACCCACATCACTGGGGTCTTCTGCTTTGTTGCCGACCTTCCACTTTACCAAGCATGATGTTGTTCTCCAGGAACTGGTCCTTCCTGATGACATACAACCCTGGCACACACGTTTCTTAATTTTAAACCATTTGTTGTTACCTTGTTCTGTTCGAGCCACTGCCTTGTGATCTTTATACAGGTTCTTCATGAGCACCATTAAGTGTTCCATAATACCCACATTTTCTAATGTTATCCATAGCTTGTCATGATCCACACAATCAAAGGCTTTGCTTAGTAAATAAAGCACAAGTAAACATCTTTCTGGTATTCTCTGCTTTTTGCCAAGATCCATCTGATATAAGCAATACTATCCCTCATGCCATGGACTCTTCTGAATCCAGCTTGAATCCCTGGAAGTTCTCTGTCAATGAATGTTAGTAAAACTACTCACATGGGGTATGAATGATATTGTCCAATGATTTCCATTTTCAACTGGGTCACCTCTGTTTGGAATGGAAGCAAATACCGATCTTGTTCACTCAGTTGGCCAGATGTCTTGGCTTAGATGAGTGAGTACCTCAGTGCTTCATCATTTTGTTGAAAGATTTTGATTTGTGAAATCCAAGGTGCATTGACGTCATTGGCAAAGAACAAGGCACTGGGAATTGATGGACTACAAAATGAAAACCTAACAGATAGATTCCTATATATTAAATTGTGTTTTCTGATTTATTTTGTTATTGATATAACAATGACTTTTTCCCCTGCCTTTCTAACTGTTTCTAAAAATTTTACCTGTATGTTCTTCTTCACCTGCTCTGTCAGTTTATTAATGATAGTCACTATGCAATAAACCAAATCATATTTTTTAAAGTCTCGCCAGTGAATTTTTGGTAGTTACTAAGGCATTAAATAATTGGTAGTTCTTTACTGAAGTAATTTACACTCTAACATATACAATAAATCATTACAAAATGAATTCAAGTAATAAATATTGTAAATACCATACATAATATAAAATGCTTGCAATTTATGTGAAATGCAACCAATACAGGTAATAAATATATTATATAATACAATATACAAATGGTATTCAAAAAGTTCATAGATTTCCATTATCTTTTAATTCCATTTCCAAAAACGTTTTGAAGCCCCCACCTACAATAAAAATACAAACAATAAATATAATAAATAAATGAATACACAAATGAATATATACAGTAAATTAAAGTAATAAGTAGAAAACAAAAAGATAAATACAAAATTATTTCAAGAAATAAATGCATTCAAATAAATTTATGTAAAGAACTAAATTATAAAGCCTACTATGAATGACATGCGGGAGAAAGATGAGGCTTTCTACTCCCGTAAAGATTTACACTCTCGGTAACCCTGTATAGGGTCACTGTGGGTCAGAACCAACTCGACGGCACTTAACAATAACAACAAATGAATGAAAAAATAATTTGTTTTCCATTTCTCTTCCACTGACTTTAAGTGGAAAATTCATGTAGTTTTTCTGGTCTTCAGTGTACTTCTCTATAAAATAAAAGGTAATGTTGGTCTATGTTATCACTTAACTTTTATAGCTATTTATATTCTACAATGCTAAAAATCTTTGGGAAGGAAGACTTAGAGAATAGTAAATACTGTTAATGGCCTACCTGATATGGAGTACCCATTCTCCCTTTTTAAGAGACTCTGTTTGGAACAGCAATACACATGCTCTAGAGGCAGAGCAACACTATGCTTACTCCAAAGGTAGCCTTGTCATCTAGAGGTACAGGACAGCACTATGTATGTTCTAGAGATAGAATGGGATATAAACAATGATATACATATATAGCTCTGTAGGATAAGCACTGGACTGTAAGGTAGGTTTGAACTCCAAGGTTGGTGGCTCAAACTTACCAGCTGCTCCTCATAAACCCTATACAGGGTCACTATAAGTCAGAACCAACTCAACAGCACTTAACAACAATATATATGTAACAGAAACCATTGACTAATGTGTTAGGGAAAGACTTTAAACTAAAGACTTTACAACTAATCCATACTTTTTATCTAGAACATGTACATGAATCTGGACATACCTTCTTGCAACCATGAGGTAGCAAGCATGAGGTCATAATTTTAAATTCCTTGGAGAAAGGAGTGAGCCTAATTTCTTAATAACACCCCTGGATTACCTAATTTAAGATTTGTGTGTGTGTGTGCATGTATATAAAATAAACAAATTCTCATTTAAGTCACTATTAATTGAGAAACTATGGCTATGCATGTGAAAGCTGAACAGTGAATAAGGAAGACCATAGAAGAATTAATGCATTTGAGCTATGGCATTGGAGGAGGAGAATATTAAAAGTACCATAGACTTTAAAAAGAACAAACCAATCTGTGTTGGAAGAAATACAGCCAGAATGATCCCTGGAAACCATAATAGCCAGACCTGGCCTCTCATTCTTCAGACATATTGTCAGGAGAGACCAGTCCTTAGAGAAGTGTATCATGTTTGGTAAGGTGGAGGGTCAGGGAAAAAGAGGAAGTCACCAACAAGATGGATTGGCACAGTGGCAGCAGTGATGGGCTTAACTGTAGCAATGATTGTGAGACTGGGGAAGGACTAGGCAGTGTTTCATTCTATTATGCATAGGGTCATTGTTAGTCACCATCAACTCAATGGCACATAATAACAACTCCCCTCCTTGTTTACCCACAATACTTTGAAATAACTCCACCTGCAGTGTATGGAAATACTACTTATAGATAGGGATCTTTGACTGAAATGGAAGTTGTGGAGGACCAAAATGAGCCTGAGTTTGCTGAAGTAGAAGTTTCAGAGGCAAGAGTGGATGGAGTGGAGAGGAATTAGACAATAACTTTGGGTGCAGAAGATTCTTTTGAGAAGTTTCCTTTTGCCACCTTAGGTTTCCTGAGAAATCTAGATCTCAGTTCTATATCTTTCTTCCTATTACTTCTGCCTTTTAAAAAATTTACCTTCCCCTCTCCCACCTCAGGCTAAACAGTCCCATTTCCTTCATTGCCTCATAAGACACTACAGACAAATTTCTGTGCTGTGCACTTTTACTACATTTGGGGCATTGTGGACACAGATAACAGTATAGGCAATAAAACAACTTAAATGAATATTAGTCTCACTGTGTGATAAACCCACCAGTCATTTCCTCCTGCCTTGGATAAATTGCTGGTTTGTTCCCACCTCTTGCATGAATTCAGCTTCTCTACCTTCTATAAATCTTTTCCCCTCTAATCTCCAACTGCCAGCCAGTCACACCTCAATTCTGCCTACCTGGAGCTAAATTCCAAAGGTCATATCCTTCTTCAGGATGGCCATTGAAGCAGACAGATGCTTTGGAATTTCGAATGACAAGATTCGTTTCTCTTCACTCAACTCTTGAAAGAGAACTTAACCAACTCCTGGGCATTGTGTGGTCTCTTTTTTCCAGGTCTCATAAGCCTAAATGACTCAGACCTTAGTGCTATAGAATAAGCACTGATCACAAGGTCTGTGTAAGCCACAAGGTCAGCAGTTCAAACTCATCAGGCTCTCCTGGAAAACATTCTACAGGGTCCTATGAAGCATAACTGACTCAATGGCACTTAACAACAACAACAGCTCAACAGGAGTCTTGGTGTGGTGCTATAGGATAAACACTTGACTGCTAACCACAAGGCTAGCGATTCAAATTTACCAACCACTCCTTGAAACAGTTTGATGACATTTTACAACAGCAACTCAACAGGGGGCAGTGGTAGAACTCTCCCCACCCATGAGTGAAACTAGGGTTCAATTCCCAGTCAAGGCACCTCAAATACAACCTTCACCCATCTACAAAATGAGGATGACATATTGCTATGAGGCTGAACAACTTTTAGCAGAGCTTCCAAACAGAGATAGAGTATGAAGAAAGACCTGAAATCTACTGAAAACCTTTGGGACCCCAAGAATTATATCCTATTATGCTTGTAGTTGCATGAATTAGGGTCCAACATGACAGCTGCTACCAACTCAATTCAACAAGGCTTTACGGACATTGTCATGTGACAGAAGGACACAAAAGGAAAAACACAGTCCTGTCCCTTGAGAAGTTCAAAATCTTTTTTGCGACATGGATATTGACATAGATCATTTAACATTGTTGTTGTTAAGTGCTGTTGAGTTGGTTCTGACTCATAGTGACCCTGTATAGGGTTTCTGAGAAGCCGCTGGTGTGTTTGAACCACCAAACTTCCAGTTTAGACTGAGCTTCTTGTTGTCAAATGCTGTCAAGTCAGTTCCAACTCATAGTGACCCTGAAGAGGGTTTCCAAGGAGTGGCTGGTAGACTTGAACTGCTGCCCTTACAGTTCAAACTCACCTTGCAGTCCAACACATTAGCCAACAGTGACACACCAGGCCCTATCCAATATGATCTTCAAAAACTTAAGTATCTCTACAACACTGATGTGACTTCCTTGATGAAATGACAGTACCCCTGGGCAGAGACAGGGACATGGAGAGAAGGAGCAGCTGAGGACTCCAGATTCATGAAGAGAGGGACTGAGAGCTGGTGACCAGGAGGCAAACTTGTAGAATATGTCCTTTAGTGGTTTAAATTATTATATATGCCTGAATGTTTTTAAAAAAATGTTTTAATCGCTAAAATGAATAAAGAGAAATACTGTTTCTGATGGTACATGGAGGGAATTGTAATCACTGTAATGAAACAAAGTATATGATTTGTTGAATGTAAAACTGATAATCTGCCCTGTAAACTTTCACTCAATTCACAATAAAAACTTAAAAACAAACAAACAAACAAAAACTAGCACTTCAATTTACAACTAAAGCAGGTGGGGACCTTTTATCATCAGTTTAATTTGTATTCCCAGTGACTAGCAGAGTACATATTTCCCTATTTATTGTCCAAATGTGCATCTTCCTTTGTATTGATTGGCTTTTTTGTCCATTTTTTTTTTTTTTATAAAAGAAATGAGTCCTTCATGGGATATGTATATTGTAAATATTTTCAACTGCTTGTGGCCTTTTCACTTGCTGATACCTTTTGATAAATTAAAGGTGCTTTATTTTCATATAATCCATCTTTTTTTCCCTTTTTGTATATAGTGTTGTGACCTTTATTTAAAAAAAAATCCTTGTCAGAAAAAAAAAAAAAAAATGACAATACACCTGCACAAATAACTGTTGACATACAAATGAATTTATGCAAATTCTTCAAATTCCATCCAGCTACCTTAAACTTCAGCCTTGTAAAAGCTTTCATAGGCTTATTCTTAGTCTTCTTTAAATGCAATACTTCCTTTTTGCAATAATTTTAAAAAATAAAAACACAATTATTCAGTAGGGTTTCCTTTGTGTTTCACTAAGGCAATAATTTCATTGGATTTCCCTTGTACTGTTTCTTGGACTGAAACAATGATATAGCCTGTACAATAATTTGAACATCACCACAAGCTAGCACCTACCAACTTAGCATCTCCCACCTCCTTTTATGGCTTAGATAATAAACCGGACAAACACTGATTCAGTAGTCCTCAGTACCCTCATGGGCAAAGAGTCATCACTCTCAGTATTTCCCAAGTAGTGAACTATCTAGTGGTTAGAATACAACTATGAGTCACAGAGATGCTAATCGTAGCACAACCACTGACTCATTGGTTAACCCTTGACCTACACTCTCCACCCATGGGTTTCCCAAGATATTGGGGTACACTATCTATATATTGGACTTCTGGTGTGGCACTGTAAGATCAGCACTGGACTGTGAACCACAAGGTCTACAGTTCAAACCCACCAGCTGTTTCTCATAGACCCTGTACACGATTGCAAAAGGTCAGAATTGACTCAATGGCACTTAACAACAACAACAGTATTCTATATACCTGTCATAGGTAATGAGCTACATTTAAAGATTATTTGCATATCAGCTACAGTTGTAAGACTTAACATGATATGGACTGTGTGACAAATTTGTAAACATAATATAAATATTCATATAGTTTTTCAAGGCTTAAGCTATTGGAAAAAGGAATTAAATATAGATATTAAGCAAATATAATCAAAGCCTACAAGGAACTGGTCTGGTTGGTAATTTTATCTGCCATATGCCATAGATGTGTATACTGAAGGCCAGAAAGTTAAACAAGCTGCCTGAGGAGGCATAGCTCTGCAGTGTCTAAGCCAGCACCATCCAATAGAAATATGATGTAAGCCACAAACTTAACCACATGTACAAATTTTTTATTTTTTAATAAAGCAAGTAAAAAGAAGCAGGTAAAATTAATTTGCATGATATATTTTCTTTAACCAAATACATTCCAAATATAATTTCAGCATACATTCATTTTTTTAATTATTAATGAGTGCTTTTACTTTCTTTTCTTCATACTAAATCTTCAAAGTCTTATGAATATTTTGCACTCATGATACATCTTAATTCAGAGCAGCCACATTTCAAGTGCTTAATAATTACATGTGACTGTTACTGTGTTTGTTGTTAAGTACAGTTGATTCCAACTAAAAGCAACCCTGGATAGGGATTCAGAGAAGTGGTTGTTAGGTTTGAACCATCAACCTTGTGGTTAGCAGGCCAGTGTTTATCCTACAGCACCAAAACAGGACTCCTAGAGGCTACTTTATTGGAAAACACAAGTCTAAATTGACCCTAAGTTTTGACAACATTTATTCTTTTATTCCCCAAGACACTTTAAAAAGATAATTTCATTCTCCATTCATCCCCTTTACCCATTGCAGAATTTAGCTTTGACTAAATTAATTTGAGACTCCTTGTACGGCACTGTAGGACCCACACTGGACTGCGAACCATAAGCTTGGCGGTTCAAACCCACCAGCTGCTCCTTGGAAACCCTATATGTTGTTGTTAATAAGTGCCATCGAGTCAGTTCCGACCCATAGCGACCCTGTATAGGGTTTCCAAGGAGCAACTGGGAAGCTTGAATGACCGACCTTGTCGTTCAAATGGCTTTGCAGTTTGGCACATTAACCCACAGTGCCACACCAGGATATAGGGTCCCTATAAGTAGGAATCGACTTGATAATGCTCGCTGTTGTTTCATGCCATCAAGTCGGTTTACTTAACAAGTGCTGTTGAGTCGATTCTGACTCATAACAACCCTGTATAGGGTTTCTGAGGAGCTGCTGGTGGGTTTGAACTACTGACCTTATGGTTCACAGTCCAGCGTGGATCTTAAAGTGCCACGCCAAGGTAAGAATTGACTCAATGACACTTAACAACAAATTACTTTGAGGGAGCATGGTAGCTGTCTGTAGAATAAGCATTGGACTATGAACCACAAGGTTGGTGATTCAAGCCCACCAGCCACCTTTCAGAAAAAAGATTAAGCTTTCTGCACCCTCAAGATTTACGACCTTAGAAAACCCTATACAGGCTCTTTCTAAATCAGAAGGCACTTAACAACAACAATAACAAATTACTTTGAAGTTCATTTTGAAAAAATACTTTTCTATTTACTAGGGATCCCCATGGACTTTATTATTAATTAGAAATTATCTTTATTTTTCTTTTAATGGACTTTTCCTGCTTTGTCTTAAAGAATTTCCACCAGAAACTAGTCAAATCACCAGCTTCTGCTTGTTCCATAATCAGCTGGTGACCTCATAAATACCAGTTGTTATTCTTAACTCTCCAGGAGGTTGCTCTAACTTTGTAAACGTCAGGTTCATTTTCAACAATACCACTTCTGAGAACAATGTCTCCTTAAAAGAAGTTAAGCATGACTTCAAGTTAAAATTTTCCCGTAATGATTATTTCTATTGAATGAAATTACAATGATCCAGATGTCCACAGAATGTTAGGTAGTCAGAGGACAAGATCTGGGATCATGTTCCTTTCTTTCTGAGTCTCCAAGAAGGAATTCACACCTATAATTACCAGCTCATTATGGATAGCTGGTAGGGCTACAATAGCCCCAGTAAGCTGTTCAATGTGCAATCAAGCTGTACTTCAAGTTTCCTGTTGTTGTTGTTGTTGTTAAGTACCTTGGAGTCGGTTCCAACTCATAGTGACCCTGCACAGGGTTTCCGAGGCTGTAAATCTTTATGGGAGCAGAATGCCTCAACTTTCTCCCGTGAAACCACTGGTAGTTTCGAACTGCTGACCTTGAGGTTGGCAGCCCGACTTGTAATCACTACACTACCAGAAATCCTTTCAAGTTTCCTGTAGTACTACTTTTATCTTGAACAAGTTGTTGTTGTTTGTAGGTGCCCCTGAGTTGATACCGACTCATAGCAACCTTTTGCACAACAGAATGAAACACTGGCCTGTCCTGAACCATGCTCAAAACCATTGTTATGTTTGAGCTCATTGCTGCTACCACTGCGCCAACAAGTTGGGGTTATTCCTCTTTTTCGTTGACTCTCCAGTTCACCTAGCATGAAACCCATCTCCATGAATTGGTCTCTCCTGATAATGTGTCCTAAGTATGAGAGAAGATGTGTTGTCCTTAGCTTCTAAGGAGCATCCTGACTATATTTCCTTCAAAACAGATGTGTTTGTTTTTCCAGAAGTTCATGGTGCTTTAAAAATTCTCCAACACAGATTGGTGTATTCTGGTAGTCAATGGTACTTTTAATATTCTCCTCCAACACAATAATTCAAAACATCAGTTCTTTTGCAGTCTTCCTTATTCATTGTCCAATTTATACATGCATATGAGGCTACTAAAAATACCATGGCTTGTGTCAAATGAACCTTAGTCCTCAAACTGACATTTTGCCATTAAACGCTTCAAAGAGATCTTGCATAGCAGATTTGCCTATCACAATGCATTGTTTGATTTCTTGACTGCTGCTTCCATGAGTGTTGATGGTTGATCTGAGCCAAATGAAGTATTTGACAACTTCAATCTTTTCACCACTTATGTGGGTGTTGTTTACTGGTCCAGTGGTGAGGATTTTACTTTACATTGAGATACAACCCATACTGAAGGCTGTGGCATTGATGTTTATCAGTGAATATTTTAAGTTCTCTTCCCTTTCAACAAGCAAGTTTGCACAATCTGCATATCTTAGGTTGTTAATGAGTCTTCATCCAATCTTGATGCCACACTCTTCTTCATATAATCCAGCTATTTGGGTTATTTGCTCAACATAGATATTAAATATGTATGGTGAATATGAAAAAGTATGGTTAAAGAATACAGCCCTGGTGTGCACTGTTCCTAATTTTCAACCATTCAGTGTCCCCTAGTTCTGTTCAAATGGCTGCCTTTAAATCTGTGTAGAGGTTCCTCATGAGCAAAATGCAGAGTTATAAAGGCACAAAGTGGCTGGCTTACATTCTTTCAATAATGTGCTTCAGAACAAGGGAGGTATGCTACAATACCCACTAAACAGTTTTCCTCTTGTCCAGATGGGTCTGGTAAAGGATATGGGGAGGATGGGAATAGGATTCTTCTGATTCAGTAGTGAGTACTTGTTATCATGAATAGTTGTTATTGTCCCAAATGTAAAAATAGAAGATGTGAAGCAAAAAGAGGAGAGTAGTTAAACTTTCATTCTAGGAACAGAGGACTCTGAGATCTTAACCAGAAAAGCAAGTGGCAGTGGCAGAGAGAGATAGAGAAGCTGAGGACTCTAGACTCATGACATGAGAAAATTTGTGTGCCTGTGGGCAGGACGCTGTTTGCAAAATGTGGCCTTTGGTGTTTAAATGAATATATATACCCTGTGTGTTTTGTGTATACCCCCAAAAAAGAGGAAATAGAGGTAAATACTGTTAAGCAATGGTACATGGAGGGATTGTAATTTCTGCAATGAAATAAATACAATTGGATTAGTGTAAAACTGATGATCTGCTTTGTAAACTATCACTCAATTCATAATAAAAACTTTAAAAATAAAAGGAGGGGGGAGAAACAACTGACTCAACAGCACTTAACAACAACAGGAACTGATGTGATACAAACTGAAATATTTCAATAAACTGGTGCAGTGCTAGAGGCCCTGTTTGATCTATGCCAATTTGGTAGACAGCTAATTGACCAAATGATTGGTAGGCATTCATATTTGTGCCCATTCCAAAGAAAGGTGAATCAAAGAATGTGAATTTTATTGAACATTATAAATATCACATGCAAGCAAAAATATGCATAAGAACATTCAAAAGCAGTTGCAGCAATACATTAATAGGAAGCTGCCATAAATTTAAGCCAGATTCAGAAAAGGATATAGAACCAGGAATATCATTGCTAATGTCAGATGGATCTTGGTTAAAAGCAGAGAATATCAGAAAGATGTTTACTTGGGCATTATTGACTATGCAAAAACATTCAACAGTTTGGATCCTAACAAATTATAGATAACATTGAGAAGAATGGGTATTCCAGAAGACTTAACTGTGCTCATGAGGAATTTGTACATAGACCAAGAGGCAGTTTTAAGAACATAACAAGGGGATATTGAATGGTTTAAATCAGGAAACGTGTGCTCCAGGGTGGTGTTCTTTCACCATACTTATTCAATTTGTATGCTGACAAAATAATCCAAGAAATTAGATTATATGAAGAATAATGTAGCATCAGAATTGGAAAAAGATTCATTAATGTCTGTGATATGCCAATTATACAATATTGTTTGTTGGAAATAAAGAGGATTTAACATATCTATTGATGAAGATCAAAGACTACAGCTTTCAGTATAGACTGTAAGTCAATGTAAAAGAAAAAAAAATTCCCACAATTGAACCAATAAACATCATGATAAATGGAGAAAATATTGTTGTCAAAGACTTAATTTTGCTTTGATACAAACAAATCTGTCTTGGAAGAAGTACAGCCAGAGGGCTCCTTAGAAGCAAGGATGGTGGCACTTTGTCTCCAGTATTTTAACATGTTATTAAGAGGGAAGAATTGATGCATATGAGTAATTGTGTTGGAGAAGAATATTAAAAGTAACACAGATTGCTAGAAGAACAAATAAATCTGTGTTGGAAAAAGTACAGCCAGAATATTCCTTAGAAACCAGGATGGGGAGACTTCGTCTCTCATACTTTGGATATATTCTCAGGAAGGACTAGTCCCTGGAAAAGAAAATGATGCTTGGTAAAGTGGAGAGTCCACCAAAAAGGGGAAGACCCCGAACAAGATGAATTGCCACAACAGTAACAGCAGTGTACTAAAGCTTAACATAGACAGCACAGGACTGGGCGGTGTTTCGTTCTCTTGTGCATAAAGTCTGTATGAGTCAAAACTAATTCAAAGGCATCTAACAACAGCAATAAACCAAGAGGGACCAATCCCTGGAAAAGGGCAACATGGTTGGCAAAGTTGAGAGTTAACAAAAAAAAGGGAAGCCTTCAACAAGATGGAGTGGCACAGTGCTTGTAAGAGGGGGCTCAAACAATTATTAGGATAATGCAGGACAGAGCAATGTTTCACTATGTTGTGCACTGTTGTTGTTGTTGTGATGTGCCGTGGAGTCGGTTCCTACTCATAGCGACCCTACACAGGGTTTCCGAGGCTGTAATCTTTACGGGAGCAGACCGCCTCATCTTTCTCCCGCAGAACCACTGGTAGTTTCGAACAGCTGACCTTGCGGCTCGCAGCCCAATTCTTAACCACTACGCTACCAGAGCTCCTATGTTGTGCATAGGGTTGCTATAAGTCAGAACTGACTGAAAGGCAACTAACAACAACAATGATTTAGATCAGGGACATTGCTTGTTCAGTGGTAGAATCCTCACCTTCAATGCAGATGATTCAGGTTTGATTCTTCATCAATGTATTCTTTCAAAGCCATCACTCATCGGTCAGCAATGACAAACCCAAATCTTCTGCACTGAAGGTGAGGATGCTGGTCAGGTTACAGCAGAGCTTTCAGATGAAGTCATACTACAAAAAAAGACCTGGTGATCTACATTTAATAATCAGCCAATGGAAACCGTATGGATCACAACAATCAATCTGTAAACATTCATGGGGATTGTGAGGAGCTGTGTAGATGACAAAGCAGTATTTCATTCCATTGTGCATGGAACCATGAGTCAGGGACTGACTCAATAGCAGGTGGTGGTGGTGGTGGTGGTTATGTGCCGTGGAGTCGGTTCCAACTCATAGCGACCCTGTACAGAGTTTCCGAGGCTGTAAATCTTTATGGGAGCAGAAAACCTCATCTTTCTCCCGCGGAACAGCTGGTAGTTTTGAACTGCTGACCTTGAGGTTCACAGTGCAATTTGTAACCACTACACTACCAGAGCTCCTTCAATGGCAGGTAGTAACAACAATTTAGGTCACGAAACTTACTCTCAACTATAAAGTTTAACTGATTTTTTTAAAGTTATCTTAATGTTTAAGAACTAAAAAAATGCTAAACAGAAGCACAGATTTGCCTGGCAGGGAGGAAGCTCGTGAGACCAAAGTGGGGCAACTTACAGGAAAAAAACTAGATGGTAACACTCCTCCTACATATTTCTACCACATTGCTTCCTTCTAGAAAGTAAGGTTTCTCTGTGCCGTGTATCCAGCTGGATTTTGGCAGAGTTTAGGGCAAAAAATTCTCCTTCTCCCACAACTCACATTCATTCATGTTTACTATCACCAAAGGGATAATGGAAACAAAAAGGTAACATAACAAGGAAAGACTGCAGAGCTAAGCAGGGAAGTCTATTCTAATATGAAATATATGTTACTGCTCCCTTCTCCCACCTCTTTTCAGGTGTTTCATGCCCAACCCTGTCTATTTACAAGGTTGCTATGAGACATTATGAAAGAACCATAAATAGGACATGAAATATAAATATTAGATTTATTGTTCATAAAATTTCAATTGCCATAAGCTTTCTTCAGAGCACACTGTCTACTAACCACTCAAGATGCAATTTACTTTTTGGTCATCAGCATTAATCCCATGATAAATCTACCCAGATCTTGTCTTTGGAGAAAGAAACTTTGTCTTTGTCCTTGGGGAACCCAAAGGATAACATAAAGCAATTGAATATCAAATAATATCTTCAGTCTGATACACACAGAGCGTCATCTGATTTAAATGATATATTTCTTATAACAATATAAATTTCCCTTCTCTGAGGTGCTGCTGACTCTAACCCCACCCATCTGAACTGTTTTGAAATAATATTGTATGTTCAGAGTTGTTGAAACTCTGAAATAGCTTCAAGAAAGCCATGTTATTTCATGGTCTGGTAGCGTAGTGATTACGAATTGGGCTGCGAGCCGCAAGGTCAACAGTTCAAAACTACCAGCTTCTCTGTGGGAGAAAGACAAGTCTTTCTGCTCCCGTAAAGATTTACAGCCCCAGAAGGCCTGTTCAGGGTAGCTATGGGTTGGAACCGACTCGACAGCACTTAACAACAACAACAACAAATCATGTAGTGGGTCTTCAGAGTCTTCCTTTCATTAAAACAATTCACACCAGAACCACAAATATGCACACAAAAAAAGACATTTTGAATGATTAATACATTCCTTTCTCTAGAGGCTGTAAATTATTTCCTGGCAGGCACTGAGGTATTGATATTAGATTAGTTTATTTCTGTTTACCTTAACCAATTGCCCTTCTAATGTCAATCTGGACATTTTGAAATCTAAAATTCTGGTGTTATCTGACAGTGTTCCACTACTACTCATAAGGTTTTCAGTGGCTAAGAATTCAGAAGTAGTCAGTCTGTCCTTCTTCCAAATTTTTCTTAGTTTACAAGCTCGGCTGCACTCTGTCCACCATGGGTGATCTTGCTGGCATTCAAAATTCAAAATACCAGTGGTATAGCTTCCAGTTTAACAATAATACAAATGAACCTAACAACAGCAACATATATGTTCTTAGGTGTCGTCCAGTTGGTTCTAACTGATAGTGACCTTGGTCACAACACAACAAAACATTGCCAGTCATGTGTCATCCTCAAAATTGTTCACTTGAACCCATTACTGTAGCCATTGAATCAATCCATCCCATCAGGTATTTTCCTCCAATCCTGATGCCACGTTTCTCTTCATATAACCCAGATTCTCAGATTATTTGCTCAGCACACAGGTTAAATAAGTGTAGTGAAAGAATACAACCCTGTCACACACCTCCCTTAATTTTAAACCATTCAGTGTTCCCATGTTCTGTTCGAACAACTGCTTCTTGGTCCAGGTACAGATTCCTTATGAGCACAATTAAGTGTTCCGGAATACTCATACTTCGCAATGTTGTCCAAAGCTTGTCATAATCCAAAAGCACAATCAAAAGCCTCTGCATAGTCAATAAAGCATAGGTAAACATCTTTTTTATATTCTCTGCTCTCAGCCAAGATCCATCAGACATCAGCAATGATATCCCTCATTCTACAGCCTCTTCTAAATCCGGCTTGAAGCTCTGGAAGTTCTCTGTCAATGCATGCTTGAAGCCATTTCTGTATTACCTTTAGTGAAACTTTACTCACATGGGAAATCAAAGATATTGTCTGATGAATACAGTTAAATGGTCTGAAATACCCATTCTTTGCATGAATAGAATACCATTCACGACACAGCTTGTCATGAGTACCAAAGTCAAAAGCCTTTGCATAGTCATTAAAGCACAGATTAGCATCTTTCTGTTATTCTCTACTTTAAGCCAAGATGCACCTAATATCATCAGGAACATCCCGCATGCCAAGTCCTCTTCTGGATCCAGCTTGAATTTGTGGCACTTCCCTGTCAATGTACTGTTGCAGTTCTTTCTCAATTGTCTTCAGCAAAATTGTATTTACATGTGATTTTAATGACAACATTCGATGATTTCCTCATTCCATTGGGTCACCTGTCTTTGGAATGAGCACAAATATGGATCTCTTCCAATCATTCGGCAAGGCAGCTGTCTCCCAAATTTCTTGTCATAGATGAGTAAGTGCCTCCAGTGCCACATCAGATTGTTGAAAGATTTCAATTTGTGTTCCATCAATTCCCAGAAACTTGTTCTTTGCTAGTGCAACTTCCTCCTTCAATAACACTGGCTTTTAATCATAAGATATATTTTCAAGTTTTTTGTTTTGTTTTGTTTAATACAATGACTATGTATTCCTTCCATCTTCATTTGATGTTTTCTGCATCATTCAATATTTTGCAATCCTTCATTATTTTATCTCGAGGCTTGAATTTTTTCTGCATTCTTTCAGCTTGAGAATTTGCTGAGTATGTTATTCCCTTTTGGTTTTCTAACTCCAGGTCTTTGCACATTTCATTATAGTATTTAACATGTCTTCTCAATTTGGCCTTTGAAATTTTCTGTTCAGTTCTTTTAGTTCTCATTTCTTCCATTGACTTAGCTTCTCTACACTGAAAAGCAAACTCCAGAGTCTCTTCTCACATCCATTTTGGTTTTTTCCCTCTTTTTGGCCTTCTTAATGACCTTTTGCTTTCTTCCTATATTACACTCTTGATGTCATCACACAACTTTTCTGGTCTTTGATAATTAGTGTCTAATGCATGAAATCTGTTCTGAGGTGGTCTCTAAATTCCGGTGGTATAGTTCAAAGTCATATTTTTGCTCTTGTTGACCTGTCTAAATGTTCTTCATCTTCAACTTGAACTTGCATATGAGCAATTGATGGTCTGTTCCATAGTCTGCCCGGCCTTGTTTTGGCTGATGATATGGAGATTTTAAACCGTAACCCTCCCCCCTCAGTTGTAGTCAGTTTATTTGACTTCTGTGTATTCCATATGGTGAGGTTCATGTGTATAGTCATTATTATATTGTTTTTAAAAGGTATTTACAATGAAGAATTCATTGGTCTTGCAAAATTCTATCATATAATCTTCAGCTTCCTTTCTTTCATCAAGACCATATTTTCCAACTACTGATCCTTCCTGTTTGTTTCCAACCTTCACATTGCAATCACCAGTATTTATAAATACATCTTGATTGCACATTTGATTAATTTCAGACTGAAGAAGTTGGTAGAATTTTTCAATTTCATCATTGCTGGCTTTTGTGGTTAATGAGTAAATTTGAATAATTGTGGTATTAACAGAACTTCCTTGTAGACATATAAATATTATCCTATCACAGACAGCATTTTACTTCAAGATACATCTTGAAATGTTCTTCTTAATGATTCATTTATTACTCTTCCATTTATTATTCATGGCATAGTAAATCATAGAACTGTCAGATTCAAAATGGCCAGTAACAGTCCATTTCAACTCACTAATGTCTAGGACATCAATCTTTTTGTGTTCCATTTCACTGTTGACAACTTCTAATTTTTCTACATTCGTATTTCATACATTCTATGTTCTGATTTTTAATGGAAGTTTTAAGCTGTTTATCCTCATTTTGAGTTGTACCACATCTGAAAATGAAAGTTCCAAAGGCTTTACGTCATTTGAATCATTACAGTCAACTGTACTTTGAGCTATTTCTCAGTCATATTTTGAATGTCTTCCAAGCTGAGAGGTTCATCTTCCAGCATTATATCTGACAATATTCTCAAGATACTCATAATGTTTTCATCTTCTGGCATATATATCTGACAATTTCCCAATGTTATTCATAAGATTTTCAGTGGTTTAACATTCAGAAGCTGTCTGCCTATCCTTCTTTCTACACTGTCTTAATCTAGAAACTTAGCTGAAAACTTTCCACCATGGGTGACCCTACTGGCATTTAAGAAAAACAGTGGCATTGCTTCCAGCTTCACAGTACATGCAAGCCACCATAGTATGACAAACTGAGATGAGTGGTGGATAGATAGATAGAAATATATATATATACTTGTATTTATGGTCTAAGGTCAATTTGAATATTTTACTGAGGTTTATGGACAGCATTGGGAAATGTTGGGAAGCCACACAGCACCTAAAATAATATTTCAAAATCTGCATATGTGCTTTGTAATGAAGTAAAGGAGCCATAGACTCTCACAACAGTTCTTGAACCCAAAGCAGGTAAGAATCTGAGCCTTGAGCATTTTCTATAATAATATCCTCTCCTCTGTCTTGCATAGGACACAAAAAGTAAGTAAACCCGCCAAATATGAGTCAGCAGGGAAAATTGATTAATCCTTGATTATTGTTGTTGTAATGAATTGGTCCCAACTCATAGTGACCCTTTCTAGGATTACCAAGGAGCAGCTGATGGATTTGAGCCACTGACCTTGCAGTTCAACTGACCTTTTGGACCAGTGCTTATCCAGTGCTTATCCTACAATGCCCCAAAATTAATGAGTTGAACACATTGAGTAAGACAATAGATAAAGAGGACAGTACTGAAAAGAGGAATAGAAAGAAGGCAGATGCTTAAAATCATATCCAGTACATGTCATTGTTGTTATGTGCCATGGAGTCAGTTCCGACTCATAACGACCCTGTACAGGGTTTCTGAGGCTGTAAATCTTTATGGGAGCAGAAAGCCTCATCTTTCTCCTGAGGAACAGCTGGTAGTTTCAAACTGCTGACCTTGTGGTTCGCAGCCCGATTCATAACCACTACGCTACCAGAGTAACAGAGAAAATAAAGTGAAGGAGAAACAATGTAGTTATTATTAAAGAATTTGTATGCCATAATGATCTATACAATTGGGATCATTGGGATATCTAATTAGGACAAAATCAAATGTCCCAAAGCCCAATGAGGAACTGTTAATATCTGACATGTTTTCTCTAAAAGTCGTGGTAAATACTTTCTCTTCATCATTTACACCTTTACTTCTTACTCTTGAAAAACACTTATCAATACTGAGATAAAGCAATCTCTTTCTTGGCAACATGTGAAAAGAATATTGGAAGCTTTAAATCTCATAAACAATTTAAGTAAAATCCAATCTTTGCATGAGTGTACCCAGAGGCAAAAGCAGAGCTGGAAGATGATCCAGTTGACTTCAGCACTGATCTCAGTGACTGGTATTAAAAAGGATGAGTCAATAATACTCTCTTCAAGTTTCCTCGTCTTATCAAACCTCCAAACAACAACAAACATAGATTGACTGCTTCAGTTACAATATACAGTACATGCAGTGATGAATATTAATCATATTCAAACAATTAGTTTTGAAATGAAATAATTGTTGTTGTTTTTGTTAAGTGTCCTCATGTGGGTTCCGACTCATAGCAAACCTATGTAGGGTTTCCTAGGAGCATCTGGTGTGTATGAAATAAAGTATACTAGAATTTGTCATTATATAAATCTTTCTTAACATTGTTTTCCCCCAAAATAAATGTAATCTGTTGTTGTTGCTGTTTGTGCCATTGAGTCAGTTCCAACTCATTCTTATTTTGTTAGGGATCATCAGTGGTTTGCAATTTATAGCAACCCTACGCAAAACAGAATGAAACACTGCAACTCCTGCAAAAATCTCACAATAGTTGCTACATTTGAATCCATTGCTGCTGCCACTATACCAATAAATCTCCTTGGGGAGAGGGAGTTACTTTTTTTATCTCCCACTCTCCACTTTCCCAAACATAATATCCTTCTCCAGGGACTGGTCCCTCCTGATAATATTTCTGATGTATGAGAGATGAAGTCTGGCCAAGGAGCATTCTAGCTCTACTTCTTCCAACATAAATTGGTTTGTTCTTTTGGCAGCCCATGGTACATTTAATATTCTCCTTCAACACCATACCTTAAGTGCATCAATTCTTCCATGGTCTTACTTATTCACTGTCCAACATTAGCATGCATATGAGGTTAGTGAAAATACCGTGGCTTGGGTCAGGTGTACATTTGTCCTCAAACTGACATCTTTGATCTTCAACACTTCAAAGAGGTCTTGTACAGTAGATTTGCCTATTGCAGCATGTCATTTGATTTCTTGACTGCTGCTTTCATAAGTGTTGATGGTTGATCTAGGTAAAATGAAGGCTTTGACACTTCAAACGTTCTCCATTGACATGGATAATGCTAAAGACCAAAAACCAGAAGAGTTCTGAGATGACATCAAGAATATCATACATGAAGAAAGAAACAGACATTGAGAAGTCAAGAAAGAAGGAAAAGGTCAAAATGGATGTCAGAAGAGACACTGAAACTTGCTCTCCA
>NW_006408843.1:1165782-1167873 GCF_000296735.1 Chrysochloris asiatica
TCAGTATGGATTACATCTCAATGTAAAGAAAACAAAAATCCTCACCACTGGACCAATAAACAACATTCTTATCAAAGGAGAAAAGATTGAAGTTGTCAAGGACTCCATCCTTCTTGTATCAACTGTCAACACTCACGGAAGCAGTAGTCAAGAAATTAAATGACGTATTGCATTAGTCAAATCTGCTACACAAGACCTTTTTTTTAAAGTGTTGAAGTGCAAAGATGTCAGCTTGAGGATTAAGGTGGGCCTGACCCAAGCCATGGGTTTTTCAATAACCTCATATGCATGCAAAAGCTGAACAGTAAATAAGGAAGACCGTAGAAGAATTGACGCATTTGAGTTATGGTGTTGGATGAGAATACTGAAAGTGCCTTAGGCTGGCAAAAAAAACAATAGATCCATTTTGGAAGAAGTGCATCCAGAGTGCTCCTTGGAGGCCAAGATGGCTAAACTTCGTCTCTCATACTTTGGACATATTGTCAGAAGGGAACAGTTGCTGAAGAAGGATATCATGTTTGGTAAGATGGAGGGTCAGAGAAAAAGAGGAAGACCCCCAACGAGATGGATTGGTCAAGTGGCAACATCAATGGACTCAAGCGTGGCAACAGTAGTGAGTTTGGCCCAGGATCAGGCAGTGTTTCATTCTGCTGTGCAAAAGGTTGCTATGGGTCGGTACCGACTCGATGACACCTAACAACAACAACGTTTATTAGTCCAGTGGTGGGGATTTTTTTTTTCTTTACATTTAGGTGCAAACCATAACAAAGGCTGTGGTCTTTGATTTTCATAAGGAAGTATTTTAAGTCCTATTTGCATTTTTTTGAGAGTTCTCGCTCAGTTTTTGGTTGCAGCACTTTTTGCATTATCTTTAGCAAACTTATACTTGCATTCGATATTAATGATATTGTCGAACGATTTGCCACATTCCATTGGATCACCTCTCTTTGGAGTAGACACAAATATGGACCTCTCGTTGTCAGTTGGCGAGGTAGTTGTCTTCCAAATTTCATGGCATAGATGACGACTGAGTGTCTGAAGTGCTGAATCACTTTTCTGAAAGATTTCAATTTGTATTCCATCAATTCCTGGTGCCTTTGTTCTTTGCCAACCTCCAGTGTGCTTTGGACTGCTTCATCAGTATCATTGGCTTTTGATCATACTCTACCTCTTGAAATTTTTGAACATTGACCATTTCTTATTGGTACTATGACTCTGTGTATTCCTTCCATCTTCCTCTCTTTTTTTTTTTTAATGTTTTATTATAAATTATGTGCTATTTTACATGGGAGAACATTAGTTTTAAATTCATCCTATCGTATATCGTTTCATTGCCATGGTTAAAATCCCCACCATGCATCAACCAACCCCCCGGTCATCAGCACACAGTCCTTCTCCCCCTCTGGGTCTAAAGTCCCCAGCTTCTCGGTCTCTCCACATCATCGTCTCTGCCTCCATGCTGGCATCACTGCTTCTCTAGGTAGGGTCCCGCTCTCCACTCTTCTCCCTTGATGGTCCCAGAGACCTCCGCTCCTAGACTGCAAAGTTAGTCACTCCCCTCCTTGCTACAAAATATCTACCTTTACATTTCCAACCCTCACAGTCATTCCTGATATCAATTATTCACTATTGTGCCACATGAGTGCCATACCCATCTCCTTTCATCAGCCCCGCCTAAACAGATTGGATACTACTCAGTGGAGAGTCTACCTTCCTCCATGCCCTCTAGATCTAGGTTCCCTCTTGAAAGCTTGTAAGCCAGTCATTTCTTGCCTTTGTAGCCCCTCTCCCACTTTGGGTAGAAATGTCTAAGTTGCCTATCACTATCTGCTCTGTTTATGGAGGGGGTGGGAATGATGCTTGCTGTAAAAATTTGTTCCCTCTTTTAAGCTAGTGCATCCATAGGTGTACGTCAAGTTCATCAAATTGTAGCAAATTACTCTTTTTTTTTACTCTTCTTTCTTCTTCTAGTTGAGCTTTTATCATCCAGTCATTGAAGCCAGTTCAAGCGGGTATTATCTGCAAGTGTGGGTGTTCTTGTGCATATGCCCTCTCTTCTTATCAGCTGGATGCTTCACTCTCCACTCTAGT